>NC_081415.1:473436213-473736213 GCF_030272615.1 Cryptomeria japonica | reverse complement strand
TGTTTCTTTGTTTTGGTATTTTTTATTGACTTTTGTAGACAATGTTGAGTTGTATCAGACTATAGGCTCATTTTGGGATTTTTTGAGTATACTATGATATGCTTTTTAGATTTGATTATTTGATTTTTGAGGAAAACTTGTTGCAATCATGTATTTTGAGTTATCAGATTTATGCTCTTGTAATTGCATGGTATCTATTTACGGTGAAAATGGATAACAACAATGATAATATTGAAAGACTAAATGAATTCAACCACAAAAATCCTAGCCTAACAACAACAAAGATCCACCATAACATATGAAGATTACCTAAGACAATGCAAATCAAATGAAATCACAAATATTATACCATCACATGTCCAATAGGGTTTGAATCTCTATTCTTCCTATCTCCATTGATCTTGCTTGATATATTTGCTCTCAGATTTATGTGCACAAGAGCTCAACAAAGAATGGAATGTGGTTGCAAGTAGGATCGCATATGAAGGTGCAAAGCGTAGTGTAGTCAAGTGCATAATTGAATTAGCCAGGTAGTGTTGATAATGAAGGAAGCATCTCCTTATATAGAAGACACTATATGAAATGGAGGGATAAGATTGAGAGGTGTAAAAAGAGGTCAGCTATGATTAAAGGGTAGGTAGAGGAAATAATAAAATAATGAAAGGGGTATGTAGTGTAGGAATTAAGAGATGAATGACATGTGTCATGGGTAGAAAAGGTTAATGAATTAATTAAATAAATAAAGATTTATTTAATTAATAGAAGAAGTGGGATAATTAAATAAATAAGATATTTATTTAATTTAGGAAAAGTGGAATTTAAATAAATAAATGTATTTATTTAAATAAGAAATAAGGGTAGAAGAGGATAAATGAATTAATTAAATAAATAAAATATTTATTTAATTAGACTGGACAATTTTAGGTGTCTACAGTATCCATTGAAATATTGTGTTATGGTTCAGATGTTGTTGTGGTTTAGTTTATGATATGGATTCTATGTAATGTTGTAATCATGTGATTTTTATGAGATCTTTATATTTATGTTTATACCTTAGGTTTTAGGAACATGGTAGGGTGAGTGGCTTCCAAGTGGGTGTCGGGGGCCTAAGTGGTTGCTAGGGAATCTCATTGGAAGTTTTCCTTAAACAAGTGATAATCTAGATTGGTTTATCTAGGGGTTGGGTAGAATTCACATTAACAAGATAATTGTTGTACCTTTCTCATGACCTAAAGTGCTAGTTCAGACTCAGTATGAGTTAGGGAAGGCCATATTGGCATGACTGTACTCCCATGTCTTCATGAAAGGTTGAGTTGGTTGTGTATGAGTATCACTTGGGCGTCGAGACCACTAGGGAAACACTTGTTGATGGCATGTGATGGCACTCTTCCATATACATGTCCTACTACCTTGATCTTGTGATTTGTGGTAGCCTCTGGTAAATATATGTTTTGTGGTTAAGCCTTGGTTTGTGATTGCCTATGTATTATGTTGTTAATATTTGTTTGTGTTTTTGTCTTTACTTTATGTTCCCTCATTTGTTAGGTGTCAACTTAGGTTTAGTGTGTGTGGGACATTATGTCATTCTCTAGAGCGTGGGGGGTGGACTTTTTTGGTTCCACATAGCTGGGTGGCTTGATGCCATCTTCCATTGGTATTCTCTTCGTTGTATGTTTGTGTGCATACTTGAGGATTCTACGCTTATTTTTAGTTCTTGTGCTATGGAGCCTTGGAATAGTTATGATCTATTCTATATGATTGAGGAATATCTTTGTAATATGTAATTTGGACACTATTCTTGTAGTTAGAGCATCATAATCACTTATTTGAAGAAAACAATGTATATTTGTATTGTTTAGCTTGTGTAAGATTTAATATGTTAAATAATGATGGTTTATGTGATTTCTCTTATTTAAAAATGGAATTGGCTATATTTTAAAAATATTATTTTAGGAACATTTGGCAATGATGCATTAAAATGTTATGAGATCTAATGAGCATTATTTGTTCTCGCAGCTTAGTGCTTTGAAGATTTGATATCAATCATGGGTGTGTTTGATGAACATAAATCATCTAAAGAGGTTCCTAGTAGATGATTGACTATAATTCCCCTATTGTTTAAATTATCCTGATTGGATTGATCCGCTTCTTCTATCCTCGCATGTTTAATTTTTTCATAGGTATGGGAGGTGGAGGACAGTTGAACTAGATGCAGCCAACAATGCCAATATTTAGTGTTTGGCATATTGGGTGGATGCCTCTCTCTACACTCATCTCCTCTGTGCTCTCATAGATCTTAATCCCCAAACATATGAGGTCATTGTCTCTGCAAATAACTAACAAAGGATCACACTCTTCAACATCCATAGTGCAGGAGAGTAATCCATCCATTAAAACCTTGCTTTCAATTGGGGGAGGTGTTGGATATTGCTGAGAAGTTTGCTAGAATGAGGTGTTGTCATTGATGCAATCAGATTGGATGAGTTGGTTTGGACAGTATGTTGCAGATGAGATATTGCAGTTTAATGGGTTTAGAGATACTTATCTCTAGTTGATTCAACATAAATTTTAGTGGATTGCATGATGATTTGATCAAGTTGTGGGCTCTGGTATTATGGTTGGTTATTTAGTTGCTTGTGTTATTCAGTATTCTGATTTGTGCTCTACATTGCTCTAAAATTGCATTATCTTAGTTTTGTGGATTTTACAGAGTGTTTGGAACATTCATATGTGTCCTCAATTCAGATGGTTCATGATTTGGAAGTCTGCAAGTGAATCTTTCAATTTGACAGTCAGTTTGGTTGGTGTTATTGAGGCTCTGTATATTAATGATAGAGATTCTAGTAAGTGGTAATGTTGTAGTTGTTTATATGGTGATTTGTGTTTCTTGTGGATGTTTCTAGATCAACTCATATCCATGTTGATGTTCCGCATTGATCATGCACATTATTGATCATTTTCTTGATCCAGTGGTGTTCTTCATGTTATGCGATATTCTTGGTGAATTTAGCGTGTTGTGGATCTTCAAGGAATAATTCTTGGTGGTGTTTCTTGTTTAGGGTATTGATTTTGGTCCACACTATGTCTTAGCTGATATTGTTTTGGTCCACGTGTATTGTTGTAGTGTGTGAGGTTATTATTTTGTTATTTGTGTTGAGGGTTTAACCAACCTTGAAATATAGGTTGATGATTTGTATAAATATATATAATATTTATTTGTGAGATGTATCTGCATGTGCAAACATTGAATTGTTAGCCATTTGGTGGAATTGATTATGTGTTGCATTGATGTTTTGTCATTGATGTCAACAATAGTTGTTTGGATGCTTTAACGACACCCTTCTAGTCCCAGTAGGATAAGTGATTTCTAGTTAACTTGGATCCGCCATGATCTGACAGGATCAGGTATAATTCGATGGTGGAATTGGCTTGTTCATGATACTTATACTTGTATTTGGTGAATTGGTTTTGGTCTAGTGATTGGATGCTATCCTGCTTGCTTAAAAGATTGGTTTCTGGTTTCGGCAAGGGTTTCACTAACAAAGCTTTTAATGGAGATATTTGATGAATTGTATAAGTGGTGTTGGTGTAGCTTCTGATGGATTTTCAAGATATTGTTTGAGACTTTGCGGTTGGAGATCAGTGTTGAAGCGTGTGGACCTATACTTGGTCCTGGTTGATCTAGGTTATGGACCGACTTTAATGTAACATGTGGATAGGACCTATTGATGTATTTCTAGGATGTCTTATGTGTTGATATTATTTGTTTGGTCTAAGGCCAACATGGTTTGTAATTATGTAATTCGTCTATTATTTGGTGGCCGACCTGATTGTTTATGGTCGAGGGTTTGTATAAATAGATGTAAGATCTCATTGTAGATCATCACAGTTAATGTAAGAGGTCATGATCAAGGAATTTAATGTGCGAATAATGTAATGTCATTCAGGTAGAGGAGTTGGTCAATCATTGGAGATCAAATTGGGTTTATGTAAGAGGATTTAGTCCTCTGGTATTGAGCTTAACCAAACTATACTCTAGCATAGGAGATGCTATCTTTTGTAGTTCAACACTTCTCTGGATTGTTGTCTAGATTTCTATGTAGTCAATGAGGCTCCTTTTGTGATGAGCAATGTGCAGGACCCTTCATTGTAATTAATATACTACAGAAGTATTATCTGACTATGGGTAGGCTTCCCACTATGGCTTTTCCCTTTACCTAGGTTTCCACGTATAAATCTTGGTGTTGTGTGGATGAATTTTATTTTGTGATTATTGTTTATGCTTAATTGATTAACTCCTATTCTGGTATTATTGTTTTGCGTTTCGATATTAAGGTTTTAATTGTTGAATTTTCCTATAATCTGAGATGCCCTCTCAGTTGTCTTCCGGTTATCCGAACTATCTAACAATTGGTATCAAAGCTTTGGACCTCTCTACAGAAAGCTTAACCGCTTGCGGAAGATCCTATTGCGACTAAGAGTTCAATTTCATCCAATTCTTTTGGATCTATCTTTTGAAGGGATATTTCAAGGCTTGATGGAACAAATTACACAGTGTGGAAGATTTAGATGGAGACTCATCTAAGACATATTGACAAGGAGATTTGGGAGATCACACAAAATGGTATCACACCCTATAATCCATGATTTGGCAATCCTCCTTTGGCAAATCTGGATAAGGAGCTTGAGAATGATTGTAGAGAAAGAGAAGCCCTTTTGTGTGCACTTTCTGATCAATAAATAATGGGTTTAACTGACAAATCATCTCAAAAGGCTATATGGGATAAGTTGGAGACTCTTAATGAAGGTGACCCTACAGTGAATATTGCTATACTTGATGGTTACTGGGTGAGATATGAAAACCTAAAGATGGAAGAAGATGAAAGGATTACTACATTCATGGAAAGGGTGAATGAGATTGTTATGGGAATTCAATGTTGTGGTGAAACTCCGAGCAAAGATGAAATTGTTTCTAAAGTCCCGAGAGCCCTACCACCGGCTTACAAAATGAATGATACTACTATTAATGAGTTGAGAACAATGGCTAATACATCTGTCAATGGAGATACTTTTGTTGGGAAACTATCTGCTTTTGAGCTTGAGGAATTTGGACCTTTTGGAGCTGTGAAGACTAGACCTTCTTTTCATGCATCTACATCTGCAACCAATAAGTAAGACTCGAAAGATTTATATGCAAAGGAGTAAGAAGATATGAAGAGAGAAGATGATGAGTTTGAGCAACTTGAAGAACTATTTTCTAGAAGAGTACTAAAAGGACCGGTAGGAAGTAAGTATGAAGGAAAAGTGCCTTTTAAATGTTTTGCATGTAACAAGATTGGTCATTTTTCATCTAGATGTCCTAAAAGGAATTCAAGATTTGAAGAAAGAGTTAAAATATCATTTAAACCTAACCTTGTATATTAGAACAAGTATTAATACAAGAAAAAAAGAGACAAATCATGCTACATAGCGGATGAGGAAGACATTATTGATTCAAATGATGAACAGGTAGAAGACTCTACTAGTGGATCTGACAATGGGAAGGAATGGGTTTTCCTGGCTATCAAGGAAGATGATCCAACACTGGAAGAGAATTTACCTGAGGAGAAGGCACTTGCTGCTAAAATTGAAGACAAGGATGAATGGGTAATTGGTAGTGGTTGTTCACATCATGACTGGAGATAAAGGGAAGTTTCTATCTTTGCAAGAATTTGATAATGGACTAGTTAGATTTGGAGATGACAAGGCATGTATGATTAAAGGAAAAGGAACTATATCATTGGATAGTAAGAACATTACTGATAATGTTTATTATGTTGAAGGTTTGAAGAATAATCTTTTGAGTGTAGGACGATTGGTAGATAAGGGTTTTCAATTATAGTTCAAAGATGGAAAATGCAAAATCATTAACAAATATGGATGGTAATATATTTCATTTGAACTCCGGTGAAAAGACATTTTTGATTACATAGATTGATGAGAGTTGGCTATGGCATAAAAGGCTGTGTCATGTGAATTTTGATTGCATTGTGAAGATCAATTCAACTAAGACAATTAGGGATATACCTAAGATTATGAAGCCTTATAATCTGGTATGTAAGGAATGTCAAATGGGTAAACAAGTCAGAACCTCTTTTAGGGGTATACAAGACAAATCAAATGATGTTCTTGATCCTATTAATATTGATTTTTGTGGCCCTGCTAGAGTTAAAAGTTTTCATGGTGATAGATATTTCATGCTAATCATTGATGATTATTCTAGAATGATGTGGGTTACTTTTTTGAGAGAAAAATATAAAGCATTTGAAAAGTTTAAAATCTTTAAGGATAAAGTGAAAAATGAGAAATGATTGAAGATTAAATGTTTGAGATCAGATCATGGTGGAGAATTCACACCCGGTGAGTTTAATAAATTTTGTGACAAGCATGGTATAAGAGGAAACTTTTCTACTCCCGTGACACCTCAGCAAAATGGAGTTGTGGAAAGGAAAAATAGAATTATCTTGGATGTTGCCATAACAATGATGATGGAAGATAATCTACCTCATATCTACTAGAGAGAAGTAGTGAGTACAATGGTTTATACATTTAACAGTGCACATATCAAAGTAAAAACCAGTAAGACACCTTATGAATTATGGTTTGGCAATACACCTACAGTTAAGTATTTCAGAATTTTTAGTAGAAAATGTTATATCAAGAGAGCTGATACTATTGGGAAAATTGATCCTAGATGTGATGAAGGCATATTTATTGGTTATTCTAATGAAAGAAAATCATATAGATGTTATAACAAGAGATTATAGATAATTGTGGAGATTGCTAATGTCAAAATAGATGAGATAAACAAAAGTCAAATCAGAGTTTATGAGAAGGAACTGGCAATGTAAATGATTATGTCTGAACCGGTAGCAACTTTACTGGAACAGAGAGTTGAACCAGTTACTCCGATTATTTATGGTAAAAATGGAAACAACAATATTGAAAGACTGAATAGATTCAACCACAAAACCCTAGCCTAACAACAACAAAGATCCACCATAACATATGAAGATTACCTAAGACAATGCAAATGATATGAAATCACAAAGATTATACCATCACATGTCCAATAGGGTTTGGATCTCCATTCTTCCTATCTCCATTGATCTTGCTTGATATATTTTCTCTCAGATTTTATGTGTGCACAAGAGCTCAACAAAGAACGAAAATATGGTTGCAAGTAGGCTTGATTGCATATGAAAGTTCAGAAGCATAATTGGGGGTTGATAATGAAGGAAGCATCTTCTTATATAGAAGACATTGTAAGAAATGAAGGAATAAGATTGAGAGGTGTAAAAGATAAATGGTCGGCTAGAATTAGAGGGTAGGTAGAGGAAATAAGAAAATAATGAGAGGGTAGGTAGTGTAGGAATTAAGAGATGAATGACATGTATAATGTGTAGAAAAGGCTAATGAATTAATTAAATGAATAAAGATTTATTTAATTAATAGAGGAAGTGGGATCAATTTAATAAATAAAAGTATTTATTTAATTTAGGAAAAGGGTAATTTAAATAAATAAAGGTATTTATTTAAATGAGAAATAAGGCTAGAAGAGGATAAATGAATTAATTAAATAAATAAAGATTTATTCAATTAATAGAAAAATTAGGCTTAAAATAATTAAATATATAAAAATATTTATTTAATTAGATAGGAAAATTTTAGGTGTCTACAATTTGCCCCTCTTTGAGACAATGTAGCTTGTCGCATTGTTTCAAAGAAGATAAGATGAACTGATACAAAGTTGCCCCAAGATGGGAATGATATGCCCCCTCGAGAGATTGGATGAAAATGTCTGAAAGGATCGTAGACAATCTCTCGATAAGAGAGAGGCGAGAAAGAAATTACAAGATAGGATAGAGTGACAGAGTCACGGGATAAAGAAGACTGACTCGGGAGAGCAGGGCTAGGGTAGTCTATAAGATAAACTACAAGGGAAAGCATCCTCATTGTCATCTACCCATATAAGAGATCAGAGTGCAGAGAGAACAGATAGCAGTCAACAGTCAACAATGATGGCATTGGTGTACACATTCGATCGCGTTCGCCGATATCAGAGGCTAGCAGATGTAGAAGAGCCAGTGAGTACCAAAAAACCTCCTTGTACCTTGTTCTGTTAATTGTTGTCATAAATTCATGCTAGGTAGGGTAAAAAAATGTGCATTAGGTATGTCTAGAAAAATGTCAAGTGGGGTAAAAACTGATAAGGTGCATTTGCGTTGGTGCGAGGCGCATCTAGGTAGGCTAAGTGCGTTTATGATGTAATAGCGTCTATTTTCAATGCGAGCGTGTTTGTGAAATGCAGGCGCGTTTATGCAGGACAGGTGCATCTGTGTCGATGCGTTTATGTCTTCAAGGTCTAATCGATAGTTCTGTGATAAACATACGTTGTCGATTGGATAAGTTGTTGAGAGGATACACTCAAGCAGATCTTCTAGGGAAGACTAGAATAGCATATAGGGCTAGGATTGACAATTTTGTGTTAGAACATACATTGTCAATCAGGAAACTACTCAAGAGGATACACTCAAGAAGAGGCCCTAGGAAAGGCACTTTGTGATGAACAAGGAGTACCAAAGAAATTGACAATTCTATGATAGAACATACGTTGCCAGTTGGATCAGGCTGAAATTGACAATTCTATGATAGAACATACGTTGCCAATTGGATAAGCTACTTAAGAGGATACACTCAAGTAAGTTCCCTAAAAGATAGGATCAAAGCAGCACTTTGTGATGAACAGGGAGTATCACTAGGATAAAAAGTAGCACTCTATGATGAACAGGGAGTACTAATAGGATAGAGTGCCATATGTTAGATATAAGCACTAGGACAAAAAGTAGCACTTTCTGATGAATAGGGAGTACCACTAGGATAGAGTGCCATATGATAGATATAAGCACTAGGACAAAAAGAAGCACTTTGTGGTGAATAAGGAGTACCACTAGGATTGACACAGTTGATTTTCTTGACTCCAGGAGGACTTACTGATGCTAGAGTCACAGGAGAGATTCCCTTTGACTCAGAGTTTATGACCAGAGCTGACATTCGAGGATAGAGAAGCAATTGAGGTCATGGGACTGCGATATATTCTATATGTGCCTGAGTTTTGAGTGAACATGGGTTTGCTGACTGCATTAGCTGAGAGATGGCACTCAGAGACATGTACATTTCATTTGCCAATGGGTGAGATGACAATCACCTTGGAGGATGTGTATAGGATACTGTGGATATCGATCGATGGCGAGTTAGTTCCTTACGATCAAGATGGAGACAAGGATGCATTGAGATGAGTGTTTTAGGATCCATGACTAGAGATGAGGAAAAGACAAGTTGCTTAGGACACCATGACATAGATAGGATTGGGGCTATCGGTGGTGCTGGCAGGAGTTATTAGTGGGTTCCTCTGTTCAGATAGGGTGACACAAGGGTTGGCTATGGGATGGGGGAGGATTCTAGAGATGTTTGTGGCTAAGCACACCAGGTTTGCATGGGGACCATGTCTACTGGCACACTTGTACTATGAGCTACATCAATTTTTGTATCATGGATCAGTAGGATTAGGATGCAAAGTGACCTTGTTGCAGGTATGGGCTTATGAGCATCTATCGGTTACATGACTGATACACTTCAGGGGCAAAGGATATGGGCATAGCTTAGTTCATTTGTATGATATGATTACTTCTTAGTCATGAATTGGGAGGCTAGAGTATTAGCATTGGGTTATGTACGAGATAGACATTGTGGTATGGAGGTCGTACTGGGACTATGAGGAGTGGGAGGATGATGTAGTGGAGCTATCATATGTATTCCAGAGCAGGTATCTGATAGGGAGGACATTGTATATCATTGAGCGGCAATTGATTGATAGGGTATGAAGGCAGTTTGACAGGATACAATAAATGCCACGAGGGTCAGGGATGTATGCACAGATAGTGAGGGATCAAGTGCATTTGGGTCTGCTATTGTCATATGATTAGGTAGTGACACAGCTACAGGAGATGGTTCCCATGTCTTGGGATATATGGGCAGATGTGGAGGATGGAGGGATGGATACAGAGTACACTGCATATTGGGAAGAGCATCCACTTCCATGGTTGATAGATCTAGGGGAGTCGATAGATGGAGATGGTGGAGGTGATGGAGATGATAGTGGGGATGGTGGAGGCGAGGCATAGTGGTAGAGAGGAGAGTGGCAAAGAGGAGAGAGGGCAAAGATTAGAGATAGGCTTAGTAGGCTCATGTAGTAAGGGGTGGAGGTGGATTACCATTACAGGTGCCAGCAACATAGGTTCCTAGATAGGTATAGGTTCCTAGATAGGTATAGGGATAGGGACATGGATAGGAGTAACCATAGGAGCAACCATAGGGATAGGGTGAGGGGAAAGAGGAGGAGGATGAGCTACTATCCTTGAGGGAGATTTGTCAGGGATAGGTAGATGAGATCCAAGATTTGGAGAGGGATACAACTAGGCTTAGGAGATAGCTGAGGGACACTGCGTGGGAGAGGGATCAGGCTATTCAATGCTCTATGGAGGCTGAGACAACACTAAGGGCAGGGAGGTAGGCAACAGAGGACACAAGGGCTGGATACACCTATGTTTTGTGGGAAGGGGAGGAGATAGCCTATTGAAGAGACCTGTACTATGGAGTGGTGCCACCAGATCAGTGGGCTAGGAGCTTCCAGAGACCATCGTGGACTGCGACAACCTCTGGAGGGAGAGACAGGAGACAAGCATCTAGCGGTGGGGTTATGGGTCCTCCACCACCACCAGATAGAGGCGGTGAGAGAGATGATCCTCGGGTGGGTACTTCGAAAGCTCAGACTCCATCGAGGCCAGCCGGCTCCAAGGGAGGGAGTTCATCATAGCCTTAGAGGGCTCCGTATGTATCAGTTTGTACTATTTTGTATGATGACACCTTTGGGTAACTGTAGCCATATGATTTTGAGATATATATATATATATATGAGATGATTCATTTTTGTGGTAGCTATATGCATGTGTACCTATGTGATGTTTCTTCTATGGGATGCTTATGTATCTATGTGATGCTTCTATATGTTTTATGATGCTTATGATATGGATGCAAATTTGTACATGATGAAATGCCATATTTTTGTTCTTTTATGTTTTATATGTTATGCAAATGCAAATATGAATGTATGAATTGCAAATGAATATGATAATGCAAATGACTATTTACATGATGAGAATGTAAAATGTGCTAACATGTGTTGTGTGCAGGATGTGGTGCAATTTTCATATCTATATGTATGTATGAAATGAGATATGTGGAAATGCAGGTGCAAACTACATGAAATGCAAATATTTTTGGTGTGTCATTATACTCATTCATGTGATAGCAGGCTACATGAACTCAAGAAGGATGATGAAGGCCGATCAAGAAAGGGGGATGAAAGATAGAAGATATGGAAGTGAAAGAGCTTCTTGTGTGTTATCATCATTGAGCTTTATTATAGCGAATAGGTTATGACAATTGAGGTATATGTTCAACCCGGAAAGTCATAGTACCTGTTTGCATGGAGATCAGACAGTCGCAAACAAGGAATACCCCAGTTCACACTAGACTCATAGTGTCCTCATATCCTTGGACAAGTCATAGAATTACTAAGAGATAATCCACAAACAACAAATAAAAATAGGTGACGATACCCCATCCTTGCCTTTCTAGTCAAAGACATTCTGGAGATAAAATCTCTAGTTAGAGACATCCTAGAAAAGCTAAAAGACATGTCACCAAAAAGATAAAATCAAAAGAAAAACAAGACTCGACTCCAACATCCACTATAGTACTCAAGTGTAGTGTCTCTTGTCACTTGTATAGATAGCACTGAACCATAATGTTGTCTGAGTCTGTTGAAAGATTTTATTTTGTTGAAGCCCATTGTTGCTGCTTGTGTCTCATTTGAAACTAATTGTATCCATGAAACTGATACTTTATTCTAAAGAAAATGTAACTTTATTGCAGATCAACGATGCAAGTGTTGCTTTATTGTGGATTGTGCATGGATAGACTGAAGAAAACTGGAAGATGTTGTACTCCTCAAAATGTGTGATCCTCTCAGTTCCACACTCATCACTAGATGTAGGATTTTCCTTAGCTAGAGATAGGAGCTGATTTATTATGGATGGAAAGGTTGTGAGTGTGTGCAAAGTGAAAGGATGGAAATGGAATTGAATCCTGAAGGAGGGAGGAGCAATGTCTCTACGCATGGGGCCGATGACCTAATTTTCACCATGGTACTTGCCCAGGGCACCATTGAAGTGGTTTTCACTATTGGATGAATTATTTCTCTTTACTTTTTTGGATTTTTCAATTTTTTGGTGTCACAAGGCGCTTGTTTGCCAGGTTTTCACCAAGTAACGATTTTTTATTTTTAATGATTTTTTTTGTATTTTTTATTTTTTTTGTATTTTTGAATTAGGATACTCTAAAGAGATATTAGTAAAACTTGTGAAGGTACATGTTGTTGATAGGATCCTTCAAATTTTTGACCTCTGTGGTTGAGATTTGATATGCATTGGATCCATAGGTTGCTATAATGATGTAAGGACCAAGCCAATTTGGTTCGAACTTGCTCTTCTTCTCTCTGTCTTGCTGATTTTTGGGGTTTTCCTTGAGAAATAGGTCACCTACCTCAAATGTATGAGGGTTTAACTTGTTATTATAACTGCGACTCATTCATTGTTGGTAGACCTTGATATGATTAAAAGTAGTTTGTCTTTGTTCATCCAATAGTTCTAGTTCTTGTAAGCGAGAGACCCTGTAGTCTTCATCACTGATAATTTTGTGCAAAGAGACTTATAAAGATGGTAACTCAACCTCAATAGGAAAGATAGATTTAGTACCATAAACAAGTGAATAAGGTGTGGCTCCTATAGGTGTGCAAACACTTGTGTGATAAGACCAAAGTGCGGGATTAAGTTGGATATGCCAATTTTGGCCAACGTCATCGACTGTCTTTTTGAGGATTTAAAGAATAGTTTTATTAGACTCCTCAACTTGACCATTACCTTGGGCGTAATAGGGAGTGGAGAAATGATGAGTAATATGGAATTGATCACAAAGCTCACGAACATCTTGGTTTTTGAAGGGACATCCATTGTCAATGATGATGGAAAGAGGAATACCGTACCGACAAATGATATAGTTGAGAATGAATGTAGCAATCTATTTTATAGTGACTTGTGTGAGAGGCATGACTTCGATCCATTTTGTAAAATACTCCGTGACAGTGATAATGAATTTATGGCTATTGGAGGAAGGAGGGTGAATCTTGCCTATGAGATCGAGTCCCCACTGACAAAAGGGCCAAGGAGTCGCAATCAGTTGAAGTTCTTGTGCTGGTGCATGAATAAGGTCTTCATGAATTTGACATTGCTTACATTTCTTGACAAACTGATATGAATCGTTTTCCATGTTGGGCCAGTACTATCCAGTCCTAATGAGTTTCTTGGCTAAGGTAGGACCACTAGAACGTGGACCACATATCCCTTCATGAACTTTCCATAATGCAATCTAAGCTTTGTCCCTTTCTAAACATCTAAGGAGAGTGCCATCTAAACCTTGATGGTATAGGATATCGGCTAAAATGACGTATTGGGAAGATTGGCAAATGAAAGTGAGACGTTGGTTGTTGGATAAGTCAGGAGGAAGGGTATTGTTACGAAGGTATGTGAAAATGGAACCATATAATTGGGAATCAAGACCAATGACACATATCATCTTAGTAGGAGTGATCTCATACGAGGGAACCAAAAGGCTATCCACCAAGAACTCATAGTGGGTTTCATTCCATGGTAGATCGATCAGTGAAGCAATAGTAGCCATGGCATTTGTGCCTCGATTCTGCTCTCTTGGTATCTTCTCAAAGGTTAACTTCATGAAATGTTGCTTGAAGTCATCTACCATTTTTCTGTAAGGTGTTAATTTTCCATCCTTTGTTTGGTAGTCATCGGTTGCTTGACGAATTACTAGTTGGGAGTCCCCAAAAACATGAAGTTCCTAGATCTTCTACTAAGCTGTAATCCGTAGTCCAGTTGTTAATGCCTCATATTCTGCTATGTTATTAGTTCAAGGAAATGACAAACGATATGATTTTGAAATGGAATCCCCTTGAGGTGTGATAAAGAGAATGCTAGCTCCTGCACCATGCTGCATGTATGAGCCGTCAAAGTACAGCTGGCAAGGCTTTGTGTGTGATACTGTCAAGATAGATTCATCTAGAAATTTTGAAAGTAGAGGAGCATCATCTATCATGGGTGCATCTGCTAACTAATCTATAATAGCTTGTCTTTTTATTTCTTTTCTATCCACATATTCAATGTCGAATTCACTCAAGAGCATCACCCATTTGGCTAGTCGGTTAGTAAGTTTCACCTTATTGAGAAGATATTTTAATGGATCAATCCTTGTGACCAATTTAGTTTTATGAGTTAGCATGTAATGTCATAATTTCTGCAAAGCAAAAACCACAGTGAGAAACACACGCTCGATTGGTGTGTATTTTAGCTCATAATCGACCAACGTATGGCTAGTGTAGTAGACTGGCTTTTCTTTTCCCTCAACATCTTGTTGCACTAAGAGTGCCCCCAGTGTTGTTGATGTAGTTGATATGTAGAGTAACATGGGTTATTTTAGGACTGGTGGGATCAAGACTGGTGGATTCCAAAGATAATCTTTGAGTATTTAAAAAGCCTGTTGATAGTTATCATCCCTTTCAAATTTGATGTTTTTGTGTAGAAAGTGCTGAAAAGGATGACATTTATCCGCAAGTTGTGCTATGAATCATCATATGGATTGGAGTCTTCCTTGTAAAGATTGAAGTTGACTAATTTTTCTTGGTGGTGGCATTTCAACGATCGCTTTGAATTTTCTTGGATCGACTTCAATTCCTCTTTGTGAAAAAATGAATCCCAGGAGCTTCCCGGAGGTTACTCCAAAGACACATTTCTTGGGGTTTAGTCTTACTTTGTATTTTTCCAACTAATCAAAAATGACTAAAAGGATGTCCAAATGTGTATCTTTGTCTATTGATTTTCCCAAGAGGTCATCAACATAATCTTCTACAATTACGTTCATGAGATCATGAAAGATAGTAGTCATGGCTCGTTGGTATGTAGCACCTGCATTCTTTAGCCTGAAGGGCATGACATTCTAGCAGAAACTTCCCCAGGGACAATTAAATGCTATTTTGTGTTGATCCTCAGATGCAATTTTGATTTGATTGTAGCCAGAGAATCCATCCTTCAAAGATAACATTGCATGACCTGTTGTGAGATCTACAATCAGGTCTATGTTTGGTAATGGAAAGTCATCCTTAGGACAAGCTTTGTTGATGTCTCTGAAATTTGTACATATTTTGATGCTGCAATCTGGCTTACTTACTGGTACTAGGTTGGAGATCCATTCAAGATAATCAATTGGTCATATGAATCCAACATCCAATAATTTTTCAAGCTCTGCCTTGACTAATAATGCCACTTGTGGATGCTCTTTCTTAATTTATGTTTTACTGGTTTTGGCCCTAGTTTAACTATCAAATGATGCATTGCTAAATCTGGATCCAATTCAGACATATCGGCATATGACCATGAAAAATTGATTTGTCGCTCTGTGAAGAAACTTATGAAATATGATCTTTCTCCCTCTGTCAGAGATTGTGCTAGGAATATGTTATGTGGAATCTGTTCTATACCAATGTTTGTTTTGATGGTTTCCTCTACTAACACAGGTGGTTTTTCTTCATATGATGCTGAGAGAATGTCGAGCCTTCCATCTTCGGGCACCTCAGAGAGGTTTTCACCCTCAGATACGTCCTTTCTTTTTACTTTTTTGGGGTTAGACAACACCACAATGTGGTTTTCACCGTAAAACCCTTGATTTGTTTTTATGTTTACATTTTTGCGACTAGAAGGCCCAACATCTTCACCAAAATATGTCAGGCTGTTGAATTCTATAGTGTGTCCTGCCTTATGGTCCCCAAGCGGAAGATCATCTCGTATGCATAGATAGTCAATAAAGGCTTCATCATTTTGGAATGTGTCGAACTGTACAAGTTCTTCATGGTGACGGTCAATAAGTTGGTGGTGAACAAGGGGAAGGCCCTCAATTTTTTTGAAGTCACAGGGTGTTAAGGTGCAGATAGAGTTATATTCAAGTATGTCAAGGTAGTTGTCGAGATCATCGTTGGCACTCTCCTCATCTATCTCGATTGTGAACAAGTCCAAATTGTCATTACTAAAAGCGCATTCCAGAACAGGTGTTCTCATTCTTCGTGATCTTGACCTAGAACCTAAAGAGAAAGACTGTGTGGGATCCTCAGGGGTTGTTTCTTGACCAACTTTGAAATTTCTATGAAATTCCTCTTCTTCTGTGGGTTCACCTAGTTCTCTAAATGTCTCAATGAATTCATAGTCACTGGAGGATCCTTTAAGGTCACCTTGCTTTGATGTTGAAGGTTTTAATGATTCAGGGTCAATGTATGCAAAAGAAGGGATAGCTTCTCTATTAATTGGAATGATTGTCTTGGCTTTTGCTCTCAAGTTATTATAGTATATAAATGGATTAGGATCACCATTAACTATTATTTCAACTCCATTGTGAGGAAAACTAATGCATTGGTGGTATGTAGATGGGACTGCTCTCATTTCATGAATCCATGGACGTCCTAGCAATATGTTGTATGTGAGATCCAGGTCTAGGACTTGACAAACCACATCCTTTGTAACTAGCCCAACTCTGAGAGGCAAGGTGATTGTGCCTTTGGATGAACGCTCTTCATCATCATATGCCTTGATGGTAATTTTGTTTGTAGCATTCACAACTTTATCTAGATATCCCAATTGTATTATTGTGTTCAAAGTACATATATTAAGACCAACTACTCCATCTATCAGGACTCATTTTATTTGATGTTTGTGTAGGAAGGCTTCAATGTGTAAAGGTTCATTATGTGGTTGGCTCATGGAGGCATCATCGGTTTAAGTAAATGTAAGGGAATGTGGAATGGAAAGGTATCCCACCATGGCTTGAAACCGGTCCACGTTCAGATCAGTGGGGATAGTAGTGTCTCTCAAAGTTTTATCAAGAATTGCTTTATGTGCGGGGTATATGCGTAAAAGCTTAAGGATGGAGATAAGTGCGGGTGTCTTCCCTAACTGTTCTACTAGATCATACTTAGGTTTGGTTGATGAGGAAGCAGTGATTTTAGCTGGAGCACCTTGCAAAGTGACCTTACCTCAATGAGTTGTAACATTACATTTAGAGGTAGGTTCAGAAGAAGATCCAATGCCTTTTAGGACAACTTTAGGTCTTTGGGTAGAATTTTCAGGCGTTTTGTCCTTGATGATAATGGTAGAGACATAATTGTCCATCAAAATGTGATTAACAGTTGAATCATAGTTATAGGATGCTCTGGTATAGTTGGTTTTCTCATTTGTGGCTTTGGCTTTTCCCTTGTCATGTTTTGGGAATGGTTCCTAAATATCTCATGTTCTTGATTGGATGAATGTCCTTTGATCTCAATGTCACCTCTATCAATAAGATCTTGTATGATGTTCTTCAAACGATGACAATTTCCTATTTTTTATCCTTTGCTCTTGTGAAATTCATAGTACTCATCATCATTCCACCAATTTGGTTTGACCTTTAGTTCATATGGAGGATTGTCAGGAATTATTATTATCTTGTTTTCCACTAGCTTCCTAAAAGCTGATTCAAGTGGTTCTCCCAATGGGGTGTATTTCCTTCGTGGTTTTGCAGTTGTTTGAGTATTCACTTGATTATTTGTAGAACTTGATCCAGAGAGAATGATTTTGGGTCTTACGGTGTTAGCATCAACAACACCATCATTGGTTGTGTTCTTGTTCTTGTTCCAAAATCTTGGCTTGTCTTTTCCTTTAAAGCCCTCTTTGTTTTCTTTGAATATCTTAATTACTCCTTTTTCAATTAGGACCTTCTTTGTTGCTAAGACTTTTTCAATGACGTCCTTGAAAGTGGACAAGCAAGCTTTTCTTAGATCATAGCCAATTTCTCTATGGACATTCTGTTTGAACATCTCTACCATTTGTTTTTGTGGAATTTCACAAGAGCATCTACTGGCTAAACTCCTCCATCGTTGCAAGAATGATGAAAAAGACTCCCCATCCTTTTTTTTGGTGTTGCACAAAGTGGTGACTGATATGTCTGTCTCTATGTTGTATGAGAAATATTGGATAAAAGCTTCTGCTAAATCACCCCATGACTTAATTCCAGGTGGGAGTTTGGAGAACCATTCCATAGCTTGATCACCTAAGCTTTGTGGGAATAATCTCATCAAATACGTTTCTTCTGATGCTACCTCAATGCAAGCTATGAAAAATTGTCTTATATGTGCCTTAGGGTCTCCTTTGCCTCTGTACTTATCAAACTTAGGTGTCATGAAATGTGTAGGAAAAGGAGGCATTGGAATGCTTTTGTCAAATGGATAGGGACATATGTCTCTCATTGTGTAAATTGGCTTCGGTGTATTTATATCCTCCATTTCCTTTTGTAAGTCCTTAATTTGCTGTTCCAAATTGTTCTTAGGTGGAGACTGACTTCTTGGACCATATCCCATGCCTGAGCCACCCAGTGGAGGAGGAGCATGTTGCATATATGGATGGTATTGATCATACATATGTTCATATGGAGGAGGTCTATAGTGCTGCATATATGGACCACTTGGTATAGAGTCATGATGAGGAATGAAATATCTATTTTGTCCATGTATACCATACTCGACAAGCATGTCATGAGTTTGTTCTAGTGTGTTGCCTCCAAATTTGATGCAGGGTTTCCTTGTGTCCAAATTTTGAGCGTGCCTTTGGGTATCCAATTGCTTTGATGGTTGGTCCTTAGCATTGGTATGTGATTGAGTATATTTTTCTGCATACAACTCCATAATGGTCTGTGAAGGTGAGTATCATATGATTGACCATGTGTATGTGAGACCTCAGGTTTTTGAAACAAAGATGATGGTGATTCAGGCATAAGATGTGGTACTTTATTGCCTCCACTATTACACCTCATTTGAGACATGTCAAAATCATGAGGGATCTTGGCTCCACTTTGTGCCATAACTTGTAGAAAATATTGTCTATATCTCCTAATTATTTCCTCATCTAGTCTATTAAAATGGGGATCCATAATGGAATCTTCCACTTCTGCTGAATGTATGGAAAAGTTATCCATATTGTGAATGTGTGTATCATTGTTGTTTGTAGTGTCCATGTTCTCAACATTTGGGATGTTTCTATAGGCATCCATGTCAAGTAATGTGGTATGATCAGAATTGAAAATGACATCATTGTCATACTCATAGGAACTCATGTTTGCAGACTCTTGAGCCTCTTTAGCTTCTCTCCTAGACTTTTGGGAACAGGTTTCAACTATGAACTAGGTCTTGACCAAGATGTGTGAGACTAGATGAACATGGAAAGAGTATGGAAGACCAAGAGATGGATGGAATGTAAATGAATCTGAGGTGTACTTGCAATGTCCAAAGTGTAAGACCAAGTATGTATGTAGTAGAGTAGGTGTGGCTTCCAAAGAGATGATAGTTTTTATTGATGAGGTAAGTTGACCTTGACTCTATGTAAGACCAAATGAGACCTAAAGGTGATAGACCTTGATGAGGGACCACTTAGAAAAATGTTGTTGTATGTATTGTGTTGACAAAGAAAGATGAGGACAAGTAAGTGACCTTTTGACTCAAGTTTAGACAAATGTGAATGTAATGTAAGGTGTAAAGAAATGATGGACTTTGTGAGACCTAGAAATAGGCTGAATTCTAGATGAAAACCTAGAGAAATAACCTAGGAAACTCAAGAATGTTGAAACTGATTATTCTTGTTTGTTGGACTGTAATTTTTTTTTCAATTCTAAACACATATGTCCCTGTATACTTCACAAATTCAGTTAAATGACACAGACGCCGTTTAACACTGCACAAACACATTTCTGAGATTTTGTGAATGTAATGTTGCTTAAGAGAACACAGACGTGTTTCTGCCCTTCACAGACACGGCTAAATGACACAGACATGGTTCTATCAGACACAGACGCGTTTCTAGAAACTAAGTGCAATTTTTCTAATGTGTAAAGTTGTTTGTTGTGACCAAATCTAAATTTTGGACTGTTTTTTGTGACAAGAGGACACAATGTTGATGAGGATCCAATGTTTGCAAGTGTTCGGACTCAAAATGACTCCAAAGAAAGTGTTTTGTTTGATGTAAAAATGTTTTGCATACACTTGAAGACACAAAAGACATAATGTTTTGATGTTTGATCTTGAATGTTTGAATGTTCAAAAGAAGACAAGTACAATTATTATGGCTGGCCAGGACAATAGTTGTTGATCCCATATGGGGTTTACCCCGAGGCTACGTTATTCAGAGCGAATACTTAGATTGTTGACCCCATTGGCTCCACCCTCGACACTCACTTCTTCAAGGAAGCCAAGCATCACTCCCCATGAAACTCCCTGTGGTGAACTTTATATCTCTACTAAGAACCATATGTGTGTGGGCCGCTCCAGAGGTTCGACCTCCTGCCCCAACAACTAGAAGGATTTTGGCTTTCTAAAATAAAAAGGTGCTAGTAAGGGAATCCACTCATGTGGCCATACATGCAATACTTTTAGCTCTGTAAATACAAAAGGCTCCCAGCCGGTAGGGGTTATGCCCTACAGTTGATCAAATAAATTTGATCAAGTGGGTTTATGGGGAGACATAGTGTCAGTATGAACTAATCAACATCCGTTACCCATGGCTTTCACCATGGATACAATTATTTATAGTGGTTCGAAAGAGGTGGGTTTTCCTCACTACCACTTGGATTGTTCTATTCTCACTAGTAGTCCTAATGACCATGCGAGGAGACAGGCCCTCTAGAGATTAAACAAAAAGAGCCTATTACTCAAGACACAAAAGACACTAGTTCAATTTTAGTGCACCAATTGAAGTGTTTGGTAATGTATGAAAACAAGGCACACAATAAAGATCAAAAACCCTTGCCAAAATTCTACAACAAAGATTTGTTAGTAGTTTTGTAATAATACCCCTCCTGCAAGCACACAAGTTAGGTAAATTTTAGATCCAAAATACTTTGTGAAATAGGAGCCTTCGACAAGATGCACCAATTTTGTTAGCTAGATCACAAGGTGTTAGCCCGAAATAAACCAGATCTGAAATCCAAATGATGAAATAAAGCCTCAAAATTGGATCAGAACCTGAAAAAATGTAAAATCCAAAACACAAACGCAATTAAACCTAACACAAACATGGCAGAAAATCACAATCGCACCTAAATACTTTGCAGACATGCCTAGATAACACAGACATGACTCCCAAACACAGACGTGTCTGAAAGGTGCACAAACCTGGTTTGAAAACAAAGACACGACCCTGCAATCTGCAAAATAAAATAAAATAGTGTCGAACGCAAATTACGAGGGTCATAGACACGACAAAAAATAATAAACATGATTCTAGGATGTGCAGACACGGAAGTCAAAATGTTATTAGAAATGTTAGATCTGCAACTTCTAATACACAAAATCTGCAACAAAAGATGTTAAATGCAAAAGGGAGAAGGGTCCCACCGGGCATGCCAAAATGTTTATGATAAAAAAGGAAACAACAATATTGAAAGACTGAATAGATTCAACCACAAAACCCTAGCCTAACAACAACAATGATCCACCATAACATATGAAGATTACCTAAGACAATACAAATCAAATGAAATCACAAAGATTATACCATCACATGTCCAATAGGGTTTGGATCTCCATTCTTCCTATCTCCATTGATCTTGCTTGATATATTTGCTCTCAAATTTTATGTGTGCACAAAAGCTCAATAAAGAACAAAAATATGGTTGCAAGTAGGCTTGATTGCATATGAAAGTTCAAAAGTGTAATTGGGGATTGATAATGAAGGAAGCATCTCCTTATATAGAAGACACTGTAAGAAATGGAGAAATAAGATTGAGAGGCATAAAATATAAATGGTCGGCTAGGATTAGAGGGTAGGTAGAGGAAATAACAAAATAATGAGAGGGTAGATAGTGTAGGAATTAAGAGATGAATGACGTGTCATGAGTAGAAAAGGCTAATGAATTAATTAAATGAATACAAATTTATTTAATTAATAGAGGAAATGGGATTAATTAAATAAATAAGTATTTATTTAATTTAGGAAAAGGGTAATTTAAATAAATAAAGTTATTTATTTATAAGAGAAATAAGGCTACAAGAGGATAAATGAATTAATTAAATAAATAAAGATTTATTCAATTAATAGAAGAATTAGGCTTACAATAATTAAATAAATAAAAATATTTATTTAATTAGATAGGACAATTTTAGGTGTCTACACCGACAACATGAGAAAATTCTATAGTATCTGAAGAATAGGGAAGAGGAACAAAGAGTTAGAAGACTCCTAGGTATGTGAGACTAAATAATTCAGAAGATCAAATCATTGGGGATAAGAGAAATGGAGTGATGACAAGAAGAAGACTAGCAACTAATGAGGTATGTTTAATTTCACAAGTTGAGCCGGTATTAGTAATTGAAGCATGTAAAGATGAACATTGGTTAAAAGCTATGGAAGAAGAATTAGATCAGGTTGAGAAAAATAACTCATGGACCTTGGTTCCCTGGCCTAAAAAGAAAAATGTTATTTGAACTAAATGGGTTTTTAGGAATAAATTGAATGATGATGGTCAAGTTATAGGGAATAAGGCTAGATCGGTTTGTAAAGGATATTCTCATAAGGAAGGAATTGATTATGGAGAGACTTTTGCACTTGTGGCTAGGATTGAAGGTGTAAGATTATTTCTTGCCTATGTTGCTCATAAAAACTACAAGGTCTATCAAATGGATGTAAAATGTGCATTTTTTAATGGGGATCTTAATGAGGAAGTTTATATTGAGCAACTTTATGGTTTTTCACTATCAGATGATACAGATATGGTCCACAGGTTAAGGAAAACTTTATATGGATCGAAACAAGCACCTAGAGCTTGGTATACAAGGTTGGATAAACATCTTTTGAAGCTTGGTTTTACTAAGGGTAGTGCTGACAGTAATTTATATTATAAAATCATGGATGATGATATACTGATTCTTGAAGTATTTGTTGATGACATTATTTGTGGGGGTGAAGATAAGTTATGCATATAATTTTCTAAGAATATGGAGAAAGAATTTGAGATGTCCATGATTGGTGAGATGAAATTTTTCTTAGGTTTGTAGATTACTCAAACTAACAAAGGTATTTTTATCTATCAAACTAAATATGCTAAGTAATTGTTGAAGAAATTTGGTATGGGAGATTCTAAACCGGTAAGTACACCTATGGTTACAAGTGATAAATTGACAAGAACAAATGTTTCTACACCATTAAATCCTACAAGATACAAATCTATGATTGGAGGTCTTCTTTATTTGACTCAGATTGGGCCTGACATTATGAATATTGCTTGTATTATTTCAAGAGTCCAAAGTGATCCTAGAGAAAATCATGAGATGGCAATGAAAAAGATTTTTAGATACTTGCAAGGTACATCAGAATATGGCTTATGGTATTCTAAGGATGATAAATTTACTTTATGTGCATATACAGATGTTGATTGGGCTAGAGATGTTGATGACCAAAAAAGTACTTCCGATGGAGCTTTCTTTCTTGGAAAGAAGTTGGTTTCATAGATTAGAAAGAAACAGTCATGTAATTCTTTATCTACTACTGAAGCTGAGTATGTTTCTACTACTACCAATTGTACACAAGTTTGATGGATGAAAAAAATGTTGAAGGATATAAAGGTGGATTATGATGCACTGGTAGTTATTCATTGTGATAACTTTGTTGCTATTGATATATCAAAGAATCTAGTATTTCATTCTAGGACAAAGCACATATCTATCAAGTATAACTTTTGGAAGGAGAATGTGGAAGCAAATGAAGTTAGACTGGTTTATGTGAACACTAAAGAACAAATTGCATATATTTCACTAAACCTTTATCCAAGGAATCATTTGAGTACCTGAGAGACAAGTTGGGAGTTTCTGCCCCTCCCGTAGAGACTTGATTGATGCGGTTTGGCATTAGTCCGACATGTATTATCTGAGATACTATTCATTCTGGCACTGATGTAGGATGCTACTACTTAGGGGGAGTAGTCAGCTTCGACATTCAGAGGCTTATGTTTTTGCTTTGATATTTGTCAGATTTCTGGCATTGATGTCAAAGGGGAGAGATATTTATGTGAAAAATATAAAGAAAGAAAATGATAAATGTCAAAGGGAGAGAGATATGAAAAGTAAAAGGGAGAGATAAGCAGAGCTATATGCAGGTGATTTTTGGCTATCTTCCACAAGGGGAGACTTGTTTGGCATTTCTTGGTACTTAAATGTTTTAACATAAAGTGTTGCCATCAATGCCAAAGGGGTAGATTGTTGTCCATTTGATGGAATTTATTATGTGTTGCGTTGATGTTTTGTCATTGATTTCAACACTAGCTATTTGGATGCTTTACCGACACCCTTATGGTCCTAGTAGGATGAGTGGTTTCTAGTTAACTTGGATCTGGTATGATGCAGGCTCTGGTATAATCTGATGATGGAATTTTCTTGTTCATGATACTTATACTCATATTTGGTCAGTTGGTTTTGGTCTGGTGATTGGATGCTATCCTGCTTACTTAGAAGATTGGTTTCTAGTTCCAGCGAGAGTTTCACCGGTAGAGCTTTTGATGGAGATCTTTGATGAATTGCATAAGTGGTGTTGGTACAACTTCTGATGGAGTTTCTGGATATTGTTCAAGACTTGGTGGTTGGAGATCATTACTGAAGCATGTGGACCTACACTTGGTCCCGGTTGATCTAAGTTATGGACCGGCTCTAATGTAACGTGTGGATAAGACCTATTGATGTTTTTTGGGATGTCTTATGTATTGATATTATTTTTTTTGTCTAAGGCTGACATGGTTTATAATTATGTAATCCGTTTATCTGGTGGGTGACTTGATTGTTTATGGTCGAGGGTTTGTATAAATAGATGTAAGATCTCCTTTTAGATCATTATGGTTAATGTAAGAGGTCATGATCGAGGAATGTAATGTGCAAATAATGTAATATCATTCAGGTAGAGGAGTTGGTCGATCATTGGAGATTGAATTGGGTTTATGTAAGATGATTCTATCCTTCGGTATTGAGCTTAACTAGAACTGTACTTTGGCATAGGAGATGCTATCTTTTGCAGTTCAATACTTTTCCATATTGTTGTTTGGATTTCTATGTAGTCAATGAGGCTCCTTTTATGATGAGAAGTATGCTCTAGGTTGTTGGCCTTCCTGCAAGTGCAGGCCCCTTCATTCTAATTCACATACTTACTATAGAAGTATTATTTGACTGTGGATAGGCTTCCCACCGTGGTTTTTCCCTTTATTGGGTTTTCCATGTACAAATCTTGGTGTTGTGTGAATGGCTTTTATTCTGTGATTATTGTTTATGCTTAATTGATTAACTGATATTCTAATTTATTGTTTTGGGTTTTGGTATTAAGGTTTTAATTGCTAAATGTTCTTGTAATCTAAGACATATGATTCACCCCCCCTCTCAGTTGTCTTGCAGATATCTGAACTGTCTAACATGAATTGATCTTTCAGTAGTAGAGGAGAAGTGTGAAAGAGTGTGAATAATTGTGAAGAGAAGAGTCTGAGTATCTGTACTTAACTGGAACTGTAACCAGGCATGTGGAGATGCTATTTTCACAGCTCATGTAATTTGGATTGTTGTCCGAATCTTGTAAGGTAGTGAGCCTTCCTTAGGTTTTTATCTCTTCTTGTGATTTGAGCGGTAAGATTTAGGCAATGTGCTTGAATGTGTGTCCATTCCCTATTGTAATATTTTCACTTACTCTTAACTGGGTATTATCTCATTGTGGGTAGGTTCCCACTAAGGGTTTTCCCTTAACTGGGTTTTCCACATCAAAATTTTTGTTGTTATGTGTGTTATTGATGTGGTGTTAGTTTGTTCTTTCACAATTTTTTGTTAGATTTGTATTTAAGGTTAGGTGGTGTAGAGTTTGTGAGCAAACTGATTCACCCTCGTTGTCAGTTTTCTGCATTGTTGCTAACAATTGGTATCAAAGATAGATCCTCCTAAAGAAGCTTGACCGCTTGAGGTGATCCAAGATGAGAACATTTTCTTTTAAAAAGGATAGTTTGAGATTTGATGGAATGAATTACATTCTTTGGCAAAACCAAATGGAATGTCATTTGAGATGCATCGGTGAAGACTATTGGAAGATTACTAATAATGTGTATAATGCTCCTCGGAATGGTCCCACCATTTTGAATGAGATAAAGGAAGCTAAATTTAATATTAGAAATAAGGAAGAATTGTTGAGTGCCTTATCTGATTCTAAGATGACTAATGTGATGGATTTGTAGACTTCTCATGAGATATGGAAGAAGATAGAGACTTTGTATGAAGGTGATAGCCACGTGAAAGTTGCTAAGTTCCAAAGCTTGAAGGGAAAGTATGAAATACTAAAGATGGGCGAAGATGAGAACATTACCTCCTTTATGCAGAAAGTGAGTGAGCCTATATTGAATATCTGATGTGTTAGTAGAGTATTGGAAGAATATGAGATTGTGACTGAAGTGCTGAGATCCTTGCCTCCTGCTTACAAGCACAAGGCTACTGCTATTGAAGAGATCTAGACTGTGACATATGTGACTAGAGACAATCTGATTGGTAAGCTTGTTGCTTTTGAGTTGAGAGAGTTTGGTGAAGCCCCTCCTAAATCTGAATCTTGATTCAAAGCTATTGTATTTGGGAAGCAGAAATATGAGCTGAGAGAAAGTTCAACATGAGTATCCAGATATGAGAAGGAGATGAGACATTTTGAAGAAGATGAAAGAGAGCTTGAAGAGATTGAAGCCTTGATTGCTAGAAGATTGCCTAAAGGTATAGGTAAGTTTGAAGGAAAGTTGCCTCTTAAATTTTTTTCATGCAATAAGATAGGACATTTTTCCTCAAGGTGTCCAGAAAGAGTTTCTGAGAATCCATTTAAGCCCTATAAGACTAAATATAAAAGTAAGTGTTACTTTTTTATTTATGAAGATGTGACTGATGATAAGTCTGAGAAATGAAATTCAGGAGATGAGTGGGTGTTCATTGCTATCAATGAAGATGATCTGGTGATTGCTAATTCTACTAAATATATTGTTGAAGAGAAAGCTTTAGCCGATAAGGTTGAAGAGAAATATGAATGGGTTATTGATAGTGGCTTCTCTCATCATATGGCAGGTGATAAAAGTAATTTTGTGAGTATGGAAAAGCATGATGATGGTGTAATGATATTTGGAGATGACAAAGCTAGTATAATCCATGGTAGAGGTTCTATTTCTCTTGATGGTAATCATAACACTGATGATGTCTTGTATGTTGAAGGTCTAAAGCATAATCTTTTGAGTGTTGGATAGATGGTTGATAAGGGATATAATTTAAAATTCAAGAATGTTAAATGTAAGATCTTGAGTAGCTCCACAACTAAAATTGCATTAGGTACAAAGACTAAAGGTAATATCTTTCACTTGAATGTTGGTGGTAAAATTTGTTTGATTTCTCAGATTGATGAAAGTTGGTTATGGCATAGAAGGATGTGTCATGTAAATTCTGACTGCATGGTTAAGATAAGTTCTTCTCAAGTCATAAGAGATTTGCCTAAGATTGTAAAGCCTACTAATCTAGTATGTAAGAATTGTCACTTAGGGAAGCAGACAAGAGTTTCTCTCAAAAGAAAACAATATACTTCTAATGAAATATTGGATCTTGTGCATACTGATTTGTGTGGTCCCTCTAGAGTGAGAATCTTACAAGGTGATATGTATTTCATGTCGTTTATTGATGACTATTCAATGATGATGCGGGTTACTTTCTTAAGGGAGAAATCTAAAGAATTGGAGAGGTTCAATATTTTCAAAGATATGGTTGAGATAAATACTGGATAGAAATTGAAGTGTTTGAGATTTGATAGAGGTGGTGAATTTACTTTTGGTTAGTTCAATTCTTTTTGTGAAGAACATGGGGTGAAGAGAGTTATCTGCTTCATGGACCCCTCAGTAGAATGGTGTTGTGGAAAGGAAGAACAAGATAATTTAGGAAGCTGCTAGAACCATGATGATTGAAGGAAATATTCCACATATCTATTTGGGAGAAGTTGTGACTACTTCAATGTATACCTTTAACCGGGTGCATATAAAAGGTGATACTGGTAAGACTCCTTATGAGTTATGGTTTGATCATGCTCCTACAGTTAGATATTTTAGAATTTTTGGTAGTGAATGCTATATCAAAAGAGATGAAGATCTAGGGAAATTTGATGCTAGAAATGATGAAGGGATTTTTTTTGGTTATTCTACTAAGAGTAAGGCCTACCTATGTTATAATAATACATTGAGGAAGATAGTTGAAAGTGCTAATGTGAAAGTGGATGAAGGAAATGAGTATCAACACATATGCTCTGGATATGATTCAAATGATCAGATTGTCAATGTAGATAAAGGAAAGCAAGTGCAAACCCAAAACCAAGTATAAATTGCTACTGAAAAGCCTGAGAATGAAGTAGAAGCTAGCACAAAAGAAAGAGTTTAAGAGTTTGAAAATCCTAAGACTCCTAGGTATGTTAGGTTAAATCATTTAGAGAATCAGATTATAGATGATAAGAATAAAGGTGTTATGACTAGGAGAAGAGTTGTTGAAGAGTATTGCTTGATTTCTAAGATTGAACCTCAAGATGTTGATGAAGCTTGTAAAGATGCAAATTGGGTTAAAGTTATGGAAGCAGAGTTAAATCAAATTGAAAAGAATAATACATGGATTTTAGTTCCCAAACCTAAAGATAAAAATATAACTAGAACTAAATGGGTGTTTCAAAATAAGATAAATGAACAAGGTGAAGTTGTTATGAATAAAGCCAAACTTGTTTGTAGGGGTTATGCTCAGATGGAAGGTATTGATTTTGAGGAGACTCTTGCTTCAGTAGCTATAATTGAACCTGTTAGATTATTTCTTGCTTATGTTGCTTACAACTATTTTAAGGTGTATCAAATGGATGTCAAGTCAACCATTCTTAATGGTGAGCTGGAAGAAGTTTACATTGAGCAACCAGATGGATTTCAGTTGACAAATCAAAAGGATATGGTTTGTAGGTTGAAGAAAGCACTGTACGGATTGAAGCAATCTCCAAGAGCTTGGTAGCCAGATAGGATAAATATTTGATGAATCTTGAATTCAATAAAGGTACCACTGACAATAATCTGCACTTCAATATTGATAAGATAACATCTTAATTGTTGAATTTTTTGTTGATGGCATTATGTTTGGTGGAAATGATGGTTTGTGCAAGAAGTTTGTTGATGATATGTAGAATGAGTTTGAGATGTCTATGATAGGTTAGATAAAATCATTTTTGGGATTTCAAATTACTCAGTTGGATTTAAAGGTATCTTTATATCTCAATCTAAGTATGTGAAGGAATTGCTGAATAAGTTTGGTTTAGATGATTCAAAGCTTGTTGGTACACCTATGGTGACTAGATGTAAGTTAACAAAGGATTATGATTCTCCAAAAGCAAATTAGACTAGATAAATATCTATGATTGGTGGTTTATTTTACTTGCCTCAAACTAGACCTAGTATTATGAATGTTGTATGTCTTGTTAGTAGATTTCAAGATGATCTTAAGGAATCTCATGTTGTTGTTGTGAAAATAATTTTTAGATATTTGAAAGGGACAATTGATTTTGGTTTGTGGTATCCTAGAGATGATGGTTTTACTTTGAGTGCATTTACAGATGTTGATTGGGTAGGTGATGTTGATGAGAGGAAGAGTACTAATGATGGTGCATTTTTCTTGGGTAAGAGATTGGTTTCATGGATGAGTAAGAAGAAGGATGTTATATCTTTGTCTGCTATAGAAGTTGAATACATTGCTACTACTAGCAATTGTACTTAGGTGATTTGGATGAAGCAAATGTTGAAGGATATAAAAGTTACTTTTGATGAGTTTATTTCTATATGCTATGACAATTCAAGTGCTATAAATATTTCTAAGAATCTAGTGTTCCATTCAAAGACCAAGTATATATCAATCAAGTTTCATTTCTTGAGAGAGAAGGTAAATGGGAAGGAATTCATTTTTGATTATGTATCTGCAAAGGAATAGATTTTAGATATCTTCACGAAACCTTTTCCTAAAGTTACATTGGAGTATCTCAGAGATAAGCTAGGGGTAATTGCCCCTCTTGATCAGAACTAAGATGCAAGGAGTTGCATCAGTCTGGTAGACTTCAAAGAGATATCTTGTGATCTGGATTGATGAGTGTGGCTATTACTCAGGGAGAGTAGTCAGTGTGTTTTTTAGGTGTTCAAAATTGTTAGAGTGTGTGTCAAAGGGTGAGTTGTTGTTCAAATTTGTGTGTTTATCAAAGGGGGAGAGACTATCTGGTAATTGTGAGAGAATCAAGGTTGGTGTTGTATATGCTTTTTGCATTGATGTCAAAGGGAGAGAGATGCATGTGAAAAATTGCTATATCTTGTGTTGATCTTAGGGGAAGATTGTTGAAAGTTATGAGGAGATTGTTGGTTGTTAATTTCTTTCTTTGCATTGATCATTTTTCACATTCATATGTTGCCATCAATGCCAAAGGGGGAGATTATTGAATATTGCTAAGAAGTTTGCTGGAATGATGTGTTGTCATTGATGTCAACATATTCGTCTATGTATCCCAGTGTTGCAGTTAGATTGGATGAGTTGGTTTGGTCATTATTTTGCAAATTAGCTATTGTGGTTTAATAGGTTTAGAGATACTTATCTCTAGTTAATTCAACAGAAGTTTTAGTGGTTTGCATGATGATTTGATCAAGTTGTGAGATCCAGTATTATGGTTGGTTATTTAGTTGTTCGTGTTATTCAATATTCTAGTATGTGCTCCTCCTTGCTCCGGAATTGCATTATCTTGGTTTGCGGATTTGGTAGAGTGTTTGAAACATTCATATGTTTCCTCAATTTAGATGGTTTGTGATTTGGAAGTCCACAAGTGAATCTTTCAGTTTGACAATCAATTTGGTTGGTGTTCCTGAGGTTCTATATATTGATGATGGATATTGTACTAAGTGGTAATGTTGCGGTTGTTTCTGTGGTGATTCACATTGCTTGTGGAGGTTTCTAGATCGGTTCCTATCCATGTTGATTGTCCACATTAATCATTGTGTGCATTATTGATCATTTTCTCAATCTGGTGGTGCTCTTCATGTTATATGACATTCTTGGTGAATGTAGTGTGTTGTAGATCTTCGAGGCATAATTATTGGTGGTGTTTCTTGTTTGCGGTATTGACTTAGGTCCAGACTATGTCTTAGCCGATATTGGTTTTGTTCACATGTATTGTTGTAGCATGTGAGGTTATTATTTTGTTATTTGTGTTGAGGGTTTAGCCGACCTTGAAATATAGGTTGATGATTTGCATAAATATATGTAATATTCATTTGTGAGATGTATTTGTGTGTGCAAACATTGAATTGATATTTCAATAGCAGCGAAGAAGTGCAAAAGAGTGTGAAAGAGTGTGAAGAAGTGTGAAGAGCAGAGTTTGAGTATCTGTGCTTAACTAAATCTGTAACCAAGCATGTGGAGATGTTATTTTTATAGTTCATGTAATCTGGATTGTTGTCCAAATCTTGTAAAGCAATGAGCCTTCCTTAGGGTTGTATCCCTTCTTGTGATTTGAGCAGTGAGCTCTAGGCAGTGTTCCTGAATGCATGTGCATTCCCCATTGTAATATTTTCACTTACTCCTAACAGGGTATTATCTCATTGTGGGTAGGTTCTTGCCGTGGTTTTTCCCTTAATCGGATTTTGCACGTCAAAATTTATGGTGTTATGTATGTTATTGATGTGGTGTTAATTTATTATTTCATTGATTATTATCAAATATATATTTAAGATTAAGTTGTGTAGAGTTTGTGAGCAAATTGATTCAACCCCCCCTCCCTTCTCAATTTTCTGCATTGTTGCCAATAGGAGGAAATTCCAACATGGAATGTCCAAATCCCTATTTATCTTTCTTTTTTCATAATAGTCATGTATGTTATAATTTTTGTGTTTATATTAACTTATAATTAAGAAAAAGTACTTAGTTTTAATATTAATCATGGTAGAGTTTATGTGGGGAATTTTTATTTACAAATGGAGTCTCTATATATGTTTATATTTGTAGGTTATTTTTATATTTAAAATCATGTAATTGTGTTTCTATATGCACATGTGTTTTTAGCTTATGATGATATGAAGAGTGTGTATCTTACTAACACCTATAACAACCATATCAAAGGGAACATAAAATACTTTAATGTATAGTTTCACTAATTTTTTGAAAGTAGGCTATTAGATCTTGATTAAAAATTTAAAATAGTCCGTTGATTTACATGTAGGAGTGTATTGTCATCTAATCATATACATGGTTTTGGTATTGTAGCGTCCTAAAATTGCGACACTTGCAATTTCGACCGCATTTGGGTCTTCACGATGGCGACGCAACAGTGAACCTGAATGGAGACCCCGAAACTTGCTCACGACACCAAAAACTGCATTTTTCCAGCACCCTGGCCTGATCCTCCTTGCACCCTGCTGTCCCGGGAGGTGGGACCAGAGCGCCCAGTGCCCTGGTCCTTCAGGACCAGGGCACCCAGCGCCCTGGTCCCTGGCCCTATTTTGGGCCCGGTCTCCCATGGGACTTCGGGCCTTTTTGTTTGCAAATTGGAAAATAACATTTCTTGGTCGGCCTAAGGTCGGGAAAATCAGTCTTTTAACCCTAATTGGCAAGTATATAAACTAATTTTCCTCTCTCATTTTGGGAGGATGGGAAAAAGGTGGAAACGATATTCAAACATTCAAGCATTCAAGCATTCAAGCATTCCTTCAAGCAATTGATCATTCTAAGTCTCCATTCAAGGCTAGGTGTTGCATTCAAGACAAGGATTCAACCATTGAAGAGGAGATCACATACTAAAACATACAACATACAAGAAACAACAACATCTATACCTTCGCATATAAGGATACAAACATCCTTACAACAAGGTATTAGTACTTGTTTTACATTACATTTACAAGCATTTCTCATTTCTTGGTTAATTCCAAAACCGGGGTTTGACCTAAGGGCAAACCCCTAATCCCTAACCCCCCAATCATCTTCGCTTTTCTGTGTGTAGGTTGCAGGTACGCGGCTGAAATTGAAGATCTGGAATCCTTGTGCAGAGACGAACAGATCCCCCTTCATTTCGCAGATTTTTCGGAGGACCGTGTGCACGCCGGGCGCCATCGTCCCATCAACTTTTGCTCAAATTTGCAGGACAGTGCCATCTCGACATTTTACTGCTAATTCCAGGTCCGTAGCTTCATATCATATCCCTAACTCAGTTTATAAGAGAATCTTTCTCACTTTCTATGTATTCCTAGTTCAATCTTTCTATCTACATTCTTTACAAAAGAGGGTATCCTTGCTATCACAACCCTTGAAACTCATTAGGCATCCAATCTTGCATTGTGTGGGATTGGATCTTGTGGGTTTCAACCCCTCTTTTGAATGTAAAGTCTCCCAAGTGAAAACCATCAACCCTAGTGACTCTCCCTTCTCTCTCCTCAGAGTTGGGGAGGGGAGAACGACTAGGGTTCGATTATTTTCTGCTTTACATTTTGGTGAACCCGACATGAACATCCTTTCTGATTATTCATAGTTAGATCTGAAAATTGGATTCCTTGATTACATTTCCATGTTTGATCTTTTGCAAAATTTTAGAGGTTAATTGCATAAAAACCCTAAATTTTCTTTTTAAGTAATTAAACTTGTGAAATGTTTAATTGTTAATGCTTGTTTCAGATCTGCCCTTCTATTACAAATTATCAATTCATATTTGTGCTTTAATTTTGAAAATTAAGTGGTTAAGTGTCAAAACCCTAATTTTTGAAACCCTCTTGATTCAACCTTTGTCTGACAATTTCACTGATCAAAACATCTCCAAATCAGCTGTAACTTTGGATTCCGCAATAAAATCATAATATCTTTCATCCCTGAAAATTTGGAAAAAAGTTGCGAGGACCGTGTGCACTCCGAGCGCCATCGTCCCCGACATTTTTTCCGAAATTTCAGGAGCTAGATCTTACTGTATTTTTCTGCTAAAATCCAGAATTTTGGCTGATTTTATCAATTTTAACACCTTCAAAATTACAGTCAAAGTTGGTCTAGCGATTGCTTGGATTGAGGCTTCTAATCATTCAAAAATTGTTGAAATTGAGATTTGTATCAAAATTGTGGTTCTTACTGTCCTAAATCTGAAAAGTGTGTTAGCATTCATTCGAAATTTTAGTGATTTATTCAAATTTTTGCAATTTGTGACTTTTGAAATTAAGTGCTTAATTACAACAACTTTGATTTTCGCTTTCAAAATTGAATTTTGCGTGAAATTGAGTCAACTTTCAAATTTCAAAACTTACATTGCTTTTGGTATTCCCTCTAAAATCATAAAATTCAAAATTTCAGGTTCCCTCTCTTTTTCAAAATTCAAATTTTGCATTTTTCGACAATCTTGGTAGGGTTCAATTTTGAGATTGCAACTTTAATTTGGCCTATCTACAGATCGTAAAATCACTCAATTTTTTCAGGTTAGCTGTAAAATCATCATAACTTTCATCCCTGCAAATTTTGAAAAAAGTTGCGAGGACCGTGTGCACTCCAAGCGCCACGGTCCCGGACATTTTTTCCGAAATTTCAGGAGATCGTCTTGATTGCATTTAACAGCTTAAATCTAGAAGATTAGCTGATTTTATTGAAATTCGCTACCTCTCAAATTCAAAATCTTCTCTCTTTCTTTAGTGCATGAGTTTTACAACAATAAGCCCTACCTACACTATTCCTGTTAGACGAAGCCTTAGAATTAAGTCCTTCCAAGGTTTAATTACTGAGGAGATGGAACCTAATTTGAATGGCCTTTTTAATGAGGACATGGGTAATTCCTCTAATCCTCTTAATGATGAAGAAGCTCTCCATGAGGTTTCTGTAGAACAACTTTCAAAATTGGATAACCAATTTGACGATTTTCGACAGTGGATGTCTCAAGAATACCCTGATAGTCAAGCTCTTCCTTTAATTGAGGGTCTAAAACGTATGCTTCAAAGTGATAAGAATGGAATTGATATTTTGCGTGGTATTGCACACATTGTGGATTCAAATGTGATGCCTATGAAAAGTTGTGCCGAAACCTTAGGTTATACACAACCTCCTACTCAAGTCAATCATTCTATTCCTTTAACGACTCCTATTGCTAGTATACCTACTTTTACATCAAACATAATGACTACTTCAACACAAGACATTCCTCCTATGATCACTAGTCATGGGGGCAATCCTTCTTCTTCAATCAACCCTCTTCCTTCATTCAATCTGACTTCTTCTTTCATTCCTTCAATGAGTGTTCCTATTATATCACCACAAATGAACATGACGCAAGGGGGCAATTCATTTAACCATTCCATTCCTCCTTGTAGTGTTCCTCCTATCCAATCATCTCCTATGACTAACTATCATAGTGTCCCACCACCTTACTCTCTACCTTCTTTCAATAACATAACACCTCCATCACAATCTAACACGTCTAATATGAACTCTTCGACTGAAGCGACCATTAACAATCTTGCACAAACTGTCTCTTCTTTACAGCAACAAATTGCCTCTATGAATCAATCTAAGTTTAGTGTGCCCACATTTGATGTTGCGAGTCCACTTTCTCCTGACATTGTTCGAGCTATCCCCCCTAAACATGTTGAAATTCCGCATTTGGAGCTTTATAATGGTAAGGGTGATCCTCTAACACATGTTAAGACCTTTCAAACAATATGTACTGATTTTGCTTATGACCAAAGGTTGCTTGCAAAACTGTTTACTAGAACATTAAGAGACAAAGCCCTACAATGGTATTGCTCGTTGCCTTCCTATTCTATTACTTCTTTCGAACAACTTGCAAATGCTTTCATTCAACAATTTCAAAACAATATAAGTCCTAAAGTTACTTTGATTGATTTAATACATTGTAAACAAGGTGTTAAAGAAAAAGTGACTGATTTCATTGGTAGATATAAGCATTTGTATGCTCAAATTTCTTTTCCAGTGCCTGACAATGATATTCAAAGAATCTTTATTTCTAATTTACAAAAAGACATTAGAGAAAAACTCCTGTTTTCTGAGTTTACTTCTTTCCAACAGTTGTACGCAACTCTTCACAATTATCAACTGACTGTGAGTCAAATGGAACAATCACATCCTATGGCTCCGAGTGATAAGGGTGATAGTAGTCAACAACCATTTGGGAATTTTAAACCGAATAGAGAGTCCATTAAATTCAATGAAAACATCATCAACAACAATGTGAATACAGCATTAGGTGTGTCTCCTATTTCTAAGTTTTTCAAGAAAGAAAGAAAGTTTACTCCTTTGAATGAATCATTGCATAGTATTATGAATAAGTTATTGGAATAAAATGTGCTTACTCTTCCTCCTATAAGGCAAATTGATCCTACAAAGATTAATTCACCCTATTTTGATAACAAATCTTTTTGTCAATTTCATCGTCAACCTGGGCATGATACTGAAAAATGTTTTGCTTTAAAGGGGAAAATTCAAGATTTGATTGATAATAATACTATCTCTGTTTCTGGTGTGAATGATAAAGGCAACAAATCTGTAGCTCTTCCTAACCAAAATCTTCAGATTTTTACTGATCCATTGCCTTCTCATACCTCTAATGCGATTGATACTACTGATTCCTCTGTCTCACCTGATGATCTCATGTCTATGACTCCGAATGTGATTAATTTTGTGGAGCAACAGAAAATCCCTAAAGAACCTTTCATCACATTTGATTCCAGTGAAACTATCAGGGCACCTGATGGTCCTTTATATATAGTTGCAAAAGTCAAGAACACACCTTGCCGTGGAGTGCTTATTGATCCTTCTTGTATGGTTAATGTCATTACTGAAGAATTTCTTTTTACTTTGCAATTGAATCAAGTGATCTATGACAAAACAGATGTGATTGTGAAATTATTTGATGCATTTTCTTCTCCTACAATTGGTTCTATTACATTACCTATTGAGGTCCGTAACAAATCCCTTGATGTGAACTTTGCTATTATTCCATCTTCCGAACAATTTCGTGTGAAGCTTGGCTATCCTTGGCTATCTTCCATGAAAGATATTGCTTCTCCTATTCACAAGTGTTTGAAATTTCCCCATAATGGTGAAGTTATTACTGTCAATCATAGTCTCTTTAAACCAGCTGAAAGAACTTCTAGCGTTCCTATTGATTATTTTTGGCCTAAACAATTCCAATCTCTTCCTCCGCGAAGTGATCATCTTTTCAAATCTTATCAAAAGTGGAAAAAAGACATGATCCTATCTCTAAGTGAACCTAGAACACCCAAACTTGACATTCCTATCATTCTTGAGAAGGAAGTTCTTCCTTTGAAAGATAAAACCAATTTCTTTCCTCAAGAAGATTCCCAACCCATTCCTATGGATGTGACTATGCCTATATCTAATAAACTTCCTAAGAGTAGACCTATACCTCCTCGTCATGATGGACTTGGTCTCCTTCCTAAACCAAATATTCCTCCCTTATATGGAGCAGTTCCTCCTCCTTCCTCTTATGGAGAGAAGAGACCTTCCTCTTCTCCTATTATTCAACCTAAGAGACCACAACCTAAACATCCAAGTGATAAGGATGAGAACATTCCTCCTCCTCAATCTCCTAATCTTCCTACTAAGACTAGACGAAATCGTTCTGCACGTGAACGCCAATGAAAGCATCATCTTAGAGCTCAGGCAGCTGCCTCTCAAACTTTGCAATCCCCAAAAACACCTTCAACAAGCATTATTCCATTTTCTCCTCAACCGGAAATTGAGCCAAAATCTCCTAAACATAAGATGCATGATGGTCTTGATCCTGTGCGAGTTAAAGATCCTATTTTTATAAATCTTGATGATGATATGGATGAAAATGTTATTCATGATGAAAATATTACTCCTATTCATTCTGATAGTGAATATGAACTTGTTGATATTGATAACCATTTATCTAATGAATTTTCTAAAGCACTTATCCTAGCTCCTTGACAAGAACACCGCGGCTTGGGATATGAACATAGCCCTTGTTTGGATCTTGTGATAGCTCCATCTGCTGTGTTGGATGTTCCTCCTCTAGCGTGTTCCCTACCTTCCTAAAACATTGATCAGCAAGATCGGGGGGTAGATGACGTGCTAGACTAGTTTCATTAGCATAGCAGATTCTCTCCCCCTCTCTTTTGTTACTTCTTCTATGTGTTATTCTCATTCTTCTATTTTTTGTCCTTAGTACGATGCAAAGCATTGAGATCTCTCGATCTCTCTCATGTTGACTCAAAAGACACATGTGTTCCCTTCTTCTAGGTGACCTTCCTTGATTGGGGAATGAAGAACAATTATGCATACATACATATGATATACATGAATTATCATACAGCATACTGACCCCGAGGAAAGCGAAGTCACCTTGTGCTTTGTGTTTTGTGTCTATTATCCTTGGGCTTACCTTACACTTGGGGGCTAAATCCTTGTGATAACGTGCTCCTTTCCCTTCTCATTCTTATATGTATCACTACCTTAAAGCAATCACCCCTGATGAGGCATGTGCGATCGCTTTAATGTAGGGGGGCATACATCCCGTTCATATCTTTTCAAGATACTTGAAAATTTCTTGACAAATTTAGCTTTGCCTTGAAAATTTTTGATATCTTTCTTGCATGACTCATAGTGAGAGAACCTTACTACTGACAGTCATGGTTCTCCCTCGTGATCTTCCCTTTTACTTTGTCAATCGAAGTCGTAAGATCCTTAGTCCACTGGGGGCTTGGTGTATCTTGCCTCCTTGACGTGGTGAAAGTTTTTCAATGTTGTTTCCTTGTACTTTACCGGAAGTATGAGTGTACGCTTATACTCCCGCTAAAGTGGGGGCTAAATGTAGCGTCCTAAAATTGTGACACTTGCAATTTCGACCGCATTTGGGTCTTCATGATGGCGACGCAACACTAAACCTGAATGGAGACCCCGAAACTTGCTCACGACACCAAAAACTGCATTTTTCCAGCACCCTGGCCTGATCCTCCTTGCACCCTGCTGTCCCGGGAGGTGGGACCAGAGCGCCCAGCGCCCTGGTCCCTGGCCCTATTTTGGGCCCGGTCTCCTATGGGACTTCGGGCCTTTTTGTTTGCAAATTGGAAAATAACATTTCCTGGTCGGCCTAAGGTCGGGAAAATCAGTCTTTTAACCCTAATTGGCAAGTATATAAACTATTTTTCCTCTCTCATTTTGGGAGGATGGGAAAAAGGTGGAAACGATATTCAAACATTCAAGCATTCAAGCATTCAAGCATTCCTTCAAGCAATTGATCATTCTAAGTCTCCATTCAAGGCTAGGTGTTGCATTCAAGACAAGGATTCAACCATTGAAGAGGAGATCACATACTACAACATACAACATACAACAAACAACAACATCTATACCTTCACATATAAGGATACAAACATCCTTACAACAAGGTATTAGTACTTGTTTTACATTACATTTACAAGCATTTCTCATTTCTTGGTTAATTCCAAAATCGGGGTTTGACCTAAGGGCAAACCCCTAATCCCTAACCCCCCAATCATCTTCACTTTTCTATGTGTAGGTTGCAGGTACGCGGCTGAAATTGAAGATCTGGAATCCTTGTGCAGAGACGAACAGATCCCCCTTCGTTTCGCGGATTTTTCGGAGGACCGTGTGCACGCCGGGCGCCATCGTCCCTTCAACTTTTGCTCAAATTTGCAGGACAGTGCCGTCTCGACATTTTACTGCTAATTCCAGGTCCGCAGCTTCATATCATATCCCTAAATCAGTTTATAAGCGAATCTTTCTCACTTTCTATGTATTCCTAGTTCAATCTTTCTATCTACATTCTTTACAAAAGAGGGTATCCTTGCTATCACAACCCTTGAAACTCATTTAGCATCCAATCTTGCATTGTGTGGGATTGGATCTTGTGGGTTTCAACCCCTCTTTTGAATGTAAAGTCTCCCAAGTGAAAACCATCAACCCTAGTGACTCTCCCTTCTCTCTCCTCGGAGTTGGGGAGGGGAGAACGACTAGGGTTTGATTATTTTCCGCTTTACAGGTATCTTACTCTTGGTATTTACATATATAATTTGATCTTATTTGGATAATCACGAACTCAAAATATCATAGGGTAGAAGTACAAACTTGTGTCTCACTTTTATAAAGGAAAAGTCTAACAACAACAAAACAATTCAACTTCAATGGCACAAAAGTGATATTTGTATTTGGTATTTGAAGATGATATAAACTAATGAAATGCGTAAAACTGGATGAAGTTTATGCTTATTATTTTTTTTTTTTAAATTTGGAACAAGAATTGATATGTTTTTTTAATTATTAAAGTCAATTGTTTAATTATTGAAAAATACTACAAATTAGGGGTTTCACCTCCCACGATAGAACTATATGTAAATAATATTTTTTTCCTCCGACTTTGAAATATGTTTTATATGACATCCATAGGCAGTGCAGAAAAAAATAAATCTGATTTCGATGTATATTTTCACCGTTATAACAATTCAAAGTCGAAGTTTCCCGAAATCGATAGTTTTTGTCTCCCACCAAATTTCCCCTATCAAAACTCTAACAATCCCCCAAAAAATTATATATTCTTGAAGAAGACTCTCTCCTCTAGTGTTATATATAATTTTTAAATTTTTTTGGTATGATTTACTATTTTTTTTGTTTTTTCGAATCAGAGTCATCTTGAATCTTAATATACCTACCTGTAGTATTTTATAATTTTAAATACTAATTCTAATTGAAAATATATAAAAATTATATGTCAATGTTCCTCACTCTGAGCTCTTGAAAAGGGTTTTTCTTTTTTTTTTAAATAAGATTTGATGGTCAAATTCTTAGCAGAACTTGAAATTTCTGCAAATTGGGGGGATTTTGTTGAGTAGGCTGCCATGTGGGATGCCACATAGGCAACCTCAACCGAGTAAGGCTCGGCTGATTCCCCCAAGAGGCGGGACCCTCTGTGAGGGGTCGCATGGGGAAGTGACCACTCACTTCCCCACCCTTTCCCTCATATAATAATGAGGTGATTTTTTAATTTTTTAATAACAAAAAACAAAAAACAATTCATAAAATCTTCTATTTTTTCTAGGAAGTTGATTTTTTTCAACAAAGGAGGTGATTTTTTATCAAGGAGGTGATTTTTTGCAAAGGAGTTGATTTTTTTCTTAAGGAGTATTCACTTGCTATTTTAGGAAAGCAAATTTCAATACTTTGTGTAATGGGGAATAAAAGAAATAGAGCAAAAAAATATGATTGTATAAGGGATGTTTCAAAGAAAGATCATACAAAACATAATCAAGAGTGGTTTGTTGATGTTGAGGAAGATGTTGTTGATGTTGAAGATGATGCAACTGAAGTAGTGGAAGAAATTGGTACTAGTCAAGGTACAAATTTTTCTTTTGTCATGATAAATTTGATGGAGATGAATGAGGATTCTCTTTTTAGTCAAATTTAATCTAAACACATGGTACCTAAGAGCACAATTAAATTGAATTGCAAAAAGATGGAAGAATATTTTGAAAAAAAAACTATGGTTGGGAGAACATAATTATTTGTAGTTATTCAGGAAAAGAGAAATGACTCCTGTTTTGGCGTTGTTGGGTGTCGATAATAGAAAAAGCTCAAGAGGTTATGTAAAAGAAACAATAGTTGAAAATTTGCAAGATGCATTGAACCTTATTGATACCACAAGTCGAGGAGTTGATTGAAGTGTAGGAGTTGATTGAAGTGTTGCACGTAGAGCATTGATGACTATGATTTCTAGTAAGAGGTCATTTCATAAAAGACAAGTTATACCAATTTCTGAATTACTGCATATATCTAGAAAAGTTGTTCAAAGATATATTAGGAGGAGAAATATGTTAGATGAAAACATTGAAATGAATTGGGTAAATATTTGTAGACTTCCTCGAAAAGATAGAATTTCTGAAGATGTAAGAAGACTGGTCATCAAATATTGGACCAACCACTCTCATGTTTCTTCCAATAGAAGGGACACTATACAGATGAAAGATGAAGAGAATGGTATGAAGATATTACATCCTAAACATTTTATAGATACAACACAAAGTGAACTATTTGAAGCATTCAAGGAAGAATTTTTCAGATGTGAAAATATGTCAGAGAATGTTTGAGAGGTTGCACCCTTGCTTTGTACACATAAATAAGGTACATTAAACTTCTTGTTGTCGAAATCATGTTGAGTTTCATCTATATTTAGAGTCATATAAAAAAGCTATGGCAGTACTTAATCCAGATATGGTCATCCATGGAAGTACGACACAATTTGTGAAATTAATTTTATGTGATAAATCAAAAGATGTAGATGACTTCAATGTACAATGTATAAAAAGTACATGCATTGATTGTGGAGATTTGCAAAGATTTCCATTACAAATTGAGAATATTGATGTTTCAATGCCATTTTTGTAGAAGAGATTTCAATATGAGACATATTGAACTAAGTGAGGAGATGAATCCAAAAAAAATGCATTGAAGGAGAGTGAATTTCCCTACTTTGAATTTATGAACAGATTTTGTACTATGATTATCCACATATCTAGCATTGTCATGGTGTATTGGCAAGCTAAACAATTTCATGATTCCAAAAATTGTTTTCCACTTGGTTGTATTCTTTCAATTGTAGATTTCTCTGAGAACTATACATTTGCCCCTCAATCGCAGATTCAAGCTCAATATTATCATTCTGATCAAGTTGCAATATTTGTGCAAGTGACCTATAGACATGCACAATTTGATGTGGATGGGTAATAAAATTTTACTGATCCAAATGAATGCATTATCATCAAGGAGGTTCATTTATATATCAGCGATGATAAGGTTCATGATAGGAGCAATGTAAATCATTTTTTTGCAATGTTTTTTGAAGATCTTGCAAATCACGGGATAAATGTTTCACAACATTGGATTTGGTCAGATGGTTGTGCAGGTGAGTACATAAGTTTCAATTCATTTTCATTTATATGTAAATTTGTATTTGATTTCAATTTGATAAAGTTTATTTTAAATTTTCAATTGTACATGTACATGACTTACAACTTTATTGAGCAGGACAATTTAAATCTGCAAAAGCCTTTAATTGGCTATCCATGCAACATGCTAAACACAATGTTAAGTTTCTATGGAACTTCTCTGAAAGTGGACATGAAAAAGGAGAGCATGATGGAGTAGGAGCATGTGTAAAGCGTGCACTTCACCAACATGAACTTTTAGGTATTGTTAATTTTTTTTTCAATTTGTTTGTATCTATTTCTTAATACAATTTCATTTAAAAAGAAGTACACATAACAACATCTCTAAGTTCTTTTATGTAGGTAATAGCATAGAGAATGCAAAAAAAATTGTTGAGTGCTGTCAAAGTCATTTTTCTAGTTGGGACATGCCATACAACAAACGTTATTTTTGGGAAGTGAAAGGTAAAATATATTTGTTCTCAAGAATTCTTAACAAATTTCATCAGCTCTACATTTCACTTTTATCCTAAAGTTGTTGATCTTAAAATGTGCAAATTTCATTTCATATTTATAACAGGTATTGATCGATCTAATCCTTACTATTGTCAAACAATTATTGGTATAAGAAGTTTACATCAAGTGATGAATATAGGACACCACAAGCCTCCATTGATTTGAGTAAGAAAAATCATGCTTTGTGCTGACTGTGTTGAGGAAAATCCAATGAGTCAATATGAGAATATTGCAAATGGATATGTCTCATGTAATGAGATATGAAAGAGTTAATCATAATTCCTCCTTATGAAGATGAAAATGACATAGACACTCATGATCCTATATATTCAGCTGATTATAAACATGTCTCTAATTTAGTCGTTACAGGTGCGTGTGTGCATACATGTTCTTTTATTTAGTTTTAATTTAGATCATGTAGTGACATGCTCAAATTCTATCTACATCTTACATTTGTTTTAAATTTATATGGTGTCATCTAGATGTACATATATGTAGGTGATATTTTTGTTGTGGTTGCGGATCCTGACAATGTGGAAGGTGTAGATTATTATCTACTAAGATGCACTAAAGAAAAATTCAAATTGCCAGAAGTAACTATAGACGGTGATGGACAGTCATATCCAACTAGTTCAGTTGTTATAGAAGGCACCTATTATCAACAAACTAAGATAGAAAAAAAATAGTGTTCAATTTATTGAATACATGCCTGGAAAAAGAGTTGTACATTACAGTCACTTGGTTATAGCGACAAAGCTGCAATTTGAGATATTGCCAAAAAAAGAATGTGGCAACCAAAAGTGGAGGTTAGCTTTTGAAGAACATGAAATTTTTTTGGAGATAATAAAAGATAGAGAGGATCCAGACTATATGTATCAGGAGCTAACTTAGGCTATCTAACTTGTTTTTGTATCTCATACTTTTATATTTGAACTAGAGCTTGAACTCATGTTTAATTTGAACTAGGACTGGATATATATATTTTTGGACCATATTAAAACTTAGAGATGATATTTTAATATTGGATCATATCTAGTTATTTATTTTGACATGGTGAACAATGGTTTTCATATATTGTTATGCATTCTTTTATATTTATGATTTTATGTATTGTTGAATTGCATACATACATGTTCTTTTACATGTGTTATAAATCCCCTCTAGACATGCGATTTGGACATCCCCTTACGACATCCTAATAGGTCCTAACTTTAGATCCCCTTATGTGAAGTATGCTAAATTATGTAAATTGTTACATATGCTTGCTTGGTTGAAAAGATTTTAAATGTATATGTTATACATCCCCTTAAGACATCCTCTTTGGCCATCCCCTTAAGACATCCTCTTTGGACATCCCCTTAAGACATCCTAATAGGTCGTAATTTTAGACCCCCTTATGAACTAAGTACGCTAAATTATATAGACATTGTTATTCAATTTTTCATGAGTTCACACACATGTAAATTCCTTTCTTTGTTACATTATATTATTAGTGATTATTTATATTACTTAAATTAGATTATTAGTAATTATTTATATTTCTTTATTAATAAATTATTACTAATTATTAATATTTCTTGATTAAGAACAATGCACTATTCATAATTGCATTATTCATATTTATTAGCGATTATTTATATTACTTGATTTAGAAAATACATTTTGATTTTTCATTGAAATCCCCTTAAAACATCCTCTTCAAACATCCCCTTAAGAAATCCTCATAAGAAAAGTTAGGTATAGTCCTAGGATTTATTCTTAAATAATGTTAAACTCTAGATTAATATCAAACTTAGCTCTTAATAGTTCAGTACTAGTTGTGAAGAAAAGCAAGCATCCCATACTACTTGTGGTCATCACCATTAAAGTAAGCATTACAACAAACACAACATGTAATATTGTTAATAATATTTCCACATCCTACTAAAATGATCCATAAACCTATATAAATACCAATACCAATACCAACCATAAAACCTAGTATATATCATTTGCATATCAATCTAACTGAAATGTAGAAATGATTTGCACATCAATCTAATTTAAATGTAACACATGAAATTTGAACATTGTAACACATAAAATAAACATGTAACTCTGAAATTTCTATAAACATGTAACACAATTAGGTAGACAAATTCAATAATAATGATTTCAAAGAAATTGAATACTAATTTAGCATGTATTATGATCCCCTTAAGACATCCTTTCTCGACTAAATTATGCATTAAATAATAAATTATAAATATTAAGGAAAGGTGTTGATTAATTAGGAGAGTGAGAGTGTGTACCTTATTCAGAGTGAGAGCTCATTGTAACACATAAAATAAAAACATACACCACATGAACTATAGATATAAACATGTTACACATGAAATGTCTAGATAAACATGTAACATGTATGAAATGTCTAGGTATAATATCTAAAATAAGGTTACAAATACAATGTCCATAGTTCATGTATAATATCTAAATGTCCACAACATGTATAATAGAAATCGAGTGCATAATAGAAATATAATGTTCACAACATGTATAATAGAAATGTCGGATATATATGGTAAAAGAAGAAAGCATGTATATAACAATATAATGAGCTATGTCATGCCATGCCCTGATCCCCGATCTAATCCACCGCTTGCTCCAGGGGCCTACATTGTGTACACAATTTCCATGTTAAAAAAATTATATATATAGTGGATCTTGATGAATAGGAAAAAAATAAGACACATCAATTTAAATTTACTTGTGTATCCTGATGAATAGGATCACCAGGTGCCTCCAAATCTCCATATCTCGCATCCATCATAATCTCTTGTAATATATATTTAAAATTAAAAAAATATGTCAGTGGTAGTGAATACATAGAAACTTTATATATACAACTAAGTTAAAATCAAAATTTCCAGTTTCTTACCTTATTCCTCTCCTCAAATGCATGCCTGATGCCAGATATCTCCGAAGAGTGTAATGACACAACATTTGGATCAATAAACTCACCCATAAGAAGAGATGAAAAACCTCATCGCTAAACTCCTAGAGTTTGTGGTGTAGGATTCACTCTAGTCTCGAAGGTTGTAGGAGGTATCAAAATATCCTCCTGCCTGGAACTACCAGGCTTTGAATCTCCTCCACCATGGCTGGTACTAGTCGAGGATATCTGAAGTACTCGTCCAATGAACTCAGGAAGTTGTTGATGAGTGATCCCATGTAATGTAGAGAGAGCTTGATAAGCATCCACAAGATCACTCACTAAATAGGAGCTCATATGGAATAGATTATCTTTCGGTAAACGTGTGATCTCTGCAGGCAACGATAGCTCATAATGAATATATGGGTCATAAAATGGATCTATCTAATCAACAATAGGGGCAGTATGAGAACAAAATATATATCTCCCCATGCAATCAAAATTCATCTCATCAACCTAAGTAGCAATGTTGGCAATGCTAGAATACATGCCAACGTGTGCCTCCTCAGCAGCCATATCACTAGCACCACATTTAACCAAATCCAAACCTTTCAAAAAAACCGAAAGGTTCTGACCCACCATTGCCCTCTTACTAGGGGGTTGTGTATCATGGTGTCTAAATCTAGCTGCAAATATGCCCCTACCCTGCCCAGCATGTCGTGGAAAGTCTATGTAATCAACATCATATCCTAGATGAAATTTTGCATACAATTATTTCTAGAAATACTATGGAAGCTCATCCTTCTGCAACCACCTATGATGTGTTGCCAACCATCTAGGATATATGAAAGGTGTGATAATAGGATCCTCACATCTAGTGACCCGATATCCTCTAGCCACAACCATTTCCATATAAAATGGGAACATGTAATTCACATTCATTGCAGAAACATCTCTATCTATTGTTTTTCATTTAACCGTGCCATAGATAGTGTGAGATAAAGTCCTATAAAAATGCTCAATGTGAGGCTCATCATATGGGTTATATGATTGAGCAAGCTTAATCATATGCATCATCTCATCTCTAATACATTCTAATTTATCCCTATTGGTCAACACATGAGTGTTATTTAAAGTCTAATGTAACTGTGCTAGAGAGGACTGCATTCTCAAAATAGTCTGAGTACTAGCAATCTCTGAATTCTCAAGAGTACTCTCAAGAGTCCTAGACCTATGTGATGTTTGGTGAGGATAAGGATGCACACTCTGGTCAAAAGAAAAATATTGTGAACCATTAGAAGCCATATCTAGATGTGATGTGAAATTTATGAATATATATATGTGTAAATTTGCATGTATACATTAAATTGAATAAAAAACAAGTTCATATACAATGTATGCCACAAACAAGATGAAAAATTGTACAAATATTCTTGAGTTAAACATTTTAAACAAAATGAATCAAATGAACTGCGACCTATAGACATTGAAACTTAAATATTACATTGAAAAACAAATTACATGAACATACACATGAACTTATTTAACATAAAAAATAATAATATGCATATGTGACTACACCATTATAGATAATGATTATGAGATAATTTTATTAAACTAGCAAGTTACGTCAAATATCAATAATAATATTCATTCTAGCATAATTGTACTTCAAATATAAGATTTTATAATAGGTATATAATGTTGGAGTAAAATAGACAATCAGTTAATTTATTAATAAATCCTTAATTAGGTTCCTTTTACTTTATCTAGGGTTTTCATTTTGCTTTTATAAGCAAATTCATTAGTGTAAAATTTAATCTAGTTAATCTAGTTTAACTTTTCACAATTTGATACAAAACTCTTGATCTTTGGATATAATTCGTATGAGTTACTATTAAACTTTAATTCACTATCAGAATCCAAAGTGATATTATGTGGTGAAATGTGATAAGCTACATTGAGATGGTCCTACATTATATCTACACAATAATTTTGAAGAATACTTTTATAAATTACTACTTTTTATGTGGTGACCACATGCACATGTTTCCCTTTGATGTAATTTGAAAAAATATCACATTTTTATTTCTTTTACCTAAATACCTTAGATTATCATTTAAGTATTAGAACAAAAAAGCACATTTTAAAACTAGATATAGAATTATACATATCACATTTTTACACCATGTTAATATTCTATCTATAAGTGCTTCAAATCTTTACCCCAACTATAGAAAATTTTCCCCTTTAGGAAATTTGTAAAAAAAAATTCCCATTTTCTAGCCCATTACCTTATAGTTATCCAATCAACCTACTAGCCTACTCCCAAAACCATGGTAATATGACAAACAAAATCAAACTCACACAAAAGGATTGAACCAAAGATCAAAGGACCAAACACATTTAGGAAATGTCAATGAAGCTATTAAAATGTTCTAAGAATTCTAATCAAAATAATGATTAATGGGAGGGAACCGAAATTTAGAGTCGTGATTTGGGGGTAGAACTGGAGAGAAGTAGGGGATATATGGAGCCAAGACTTAAATAACTAAATTTATAATAATATTTGAAATGATGAAGTTTACTATATAGTAGTCATTGCACCAAAGGGTTCTAGGATCTCAAAAGGTTCCACAAAGTGATATGCAAGTTTGGAATACAAAAATTAATCAAGCTTGTTAGTGGCTAATTTATTAGAAACACTCTCTCTGATACATGACTATGTATATATTTTTGTCATTTATAAATTTTCTAAAAATCCACTACATTTCCCAATTGCTAATCAATCTAAGTTTGGCCTTTCATCTTTTCTAGTTCATTTGGATCCACAACTACCATGTCTGAGCCTATTTGTTAAGCATACAATACTTGAGCTTACAAACCTCCAATGAAGAAATGAAAAGTGTGTTTATGGTTAGTGTTATCATATGCAAACTCAATTAATGGGAAGTAAGTTCCCATATTTTTGTTCACAAGTCCTCAAGAATTTGGTTCACTCTCTTTTTGTTGATCAATCTTAAGGTGATGGGTTGATCTATAGTCCAATTTACTTCCCAATTATGTGTATGTTTTTCCAAAACCTTGACATTATCCAAGTGTCTCAAATATGATCTTATCAAACTTACCTTTATTAAATACAATATTCTTTGGTACTCTATGAAACTAAAATATCTCCTAAACTCTTGGAATGTATACATCAATGCCTGAATGTAATTAGAGAGATTATTTGTAAATTATATTCTCTTATATTGTTTGTAATTATATATTTGTTTGGTTGTATTTTCCATTTCAAGATACATTGATTGAGCCATTTAAAATCATTGAATGTATTTACTATTGTTGAAAGATGCTTTTGAAATCACTCCAACCTTAATTTTAAAAAATTAAAAAAATATATATACATATATTATTATTAAAACAATTTAAAAATTAAAAATATATACATATAAATTATTAAAACAATTAAAAACAAAAAAAAATAAAAAAAATAAAAAAAGCCTTTCGACCCTAACTTGCTCAACCGAAAGAATTCTTAGCCACCCTCCTGCTCCAGCTATCTCTAATTGTGCAAATGGGGGACTAAGTGAATTCGACGGGTATATGTAGGGTCGAGTACTACTCGACCAAGTATACCCCACCACCCATCCTCCATGTAGGTGCCATGTGGCACCACGTAGACTCGACTGAGTCCTACTCGGCCGAGAAAGAATTCTCTTTTGCTCTCACTTAGCCAAAAGTGTGACACATCACTATGCTTTCACCCCATATTACCTTCAAGTATTTAATTTCTTTTCTCTTGAAAACAAATTGAACCCCTTAAAATAATGCTTCATTTTCTACAATATTATCAATGTATGTAAATTCTATAACTTATAGGTTGCCAAAAACTCTTCAAATGGTGGTTACTTAAATAAAATATAGAATGATATACTAAATAATCTATGAAACTTGTCTTATTATCTACTTACCATGAATTTACACACTTGAATCCAAAAGCATTAAAAATTTAAAAATAAAAAAGTAATGAGAAACAAACACCTAATGGTGGAAATTGTTCCTATGCTTCCTTAGTAAAGTAACATGATGAAAACCTATTTGGGGGTGTCACGTGTAAATTCCCTACCTATGTGTAACCTACACGAAAAACACAAGCTCACACAAGCATATATATCTTAAATATTTTTAACACAAAGTGTAATTTCTCTATCTTACTATACAAAATGTGTGTATATCTTGTTGTGGAATAAAAATTGAAATGAGGAGTCTATTAATCCTCTCATATTTTATTAAAAATAATATAGTACTTCATAAATATCTACATTTACAATTAAAAGCTTTATTTTATAGAGACAATCTGTGAGATAAAAACCCACTCTTATGACTGTTGGTATTTTGGTATGGTTTTGTCATTGATGTCAACACCTACTAAATGTCATGAATCGTTTTATTTAATAATGTGCAATTTAAAGATGTAATGTGATTTTGAAATTTAAAATAGATTAGATCATTCATAATCTAGCGTGAGGAAATATAGTATGCTTTTTACTCCTGCAATTGATATGAAATTCGACATTTAATATTCTTTTGGGTTTGTCAATACTGATAAACTTTTGAGTGCAAGTAATGCAGGATGAGGTGAAGGAGGTCGAAGGTGAGAACACGAATCAGGTAGAATTGCTTTTAACTAAATGACTTTGATGGAAAAGGGAATCTCTCACACACCACAGTAGAAAAGTTTGTTTGTGCAATTGTGACTTCATCAATGTATGATTTTGTATTAGAAACAAAATGATGTGAGTAATTGGTAATCGTTACATTGATTTCATCTATAAAAGTGAAAATTAGTTTGCTATTTAGAGTTCTGAAATTTATCGACTTAACGTTCTTTATTAAGATGATTTAATGTTTCTAGAAAAAGAGAATGCAAATATAATTTTACTTATGATTTATGTGTTTACAATTATATGGAATTTGTATGCATGAAATTTCGATAATTGTTTTATAATTTGTCTTATTTTAAAGTGATTAAGATAATTTTTATTTCAATTTGAAATATTATGTTTCAAATATTCTTGTATATGATTTAGGATTATATATATATATATATATCATCTTTATTTTAAAATATTTTTACAAATAGAAATAAATAAATTAGACATTTAATATATATAAATATACAATTAATTTATATATATATCCTAATGTTTTAAGTAGGTTTTCTTTTTATTTTTATTTAAAAAAAAAAGCCCATATTATAAATATATTATTATATTTTATTGTTTTATTAAATATGTTAATAGTAAAAGGTGGTGGGTTGAAAGAGTAAAACGACTGTTAGAAGCCGATGGTAGAGCCATTTTGGTCGGCTTGGTAGTCAACTTCCTCCACCCACAGTAGCCATTGTTGAACCAATTAAATAGGTCGAAGCACGATAAGAGACTTAACACTCCCATGACCCTTGGTGGGTGACTTGGCATGTAACCCCGATCCTCAGTGAATTAGCTGAGAAGTCGGCAGATAACTTAAACTCCTCCATTCCATGCAGCACATGTTGAAAACTCAGTTTATTTCTCCATCTCCACGCAGCAAAAAGGAAAACTCCTTGTGGTAGTATAAAATAAACATAGATAGACTTAACGTGGAGATAGACTAAAATTGCAGTAAAGAACTGCAGGAAGAATGAGTTATAAGCTGCAGTGCACATAAGATAATCTACATGTAAGTGACTGCCATATCAAATCTGCAGATAGACTCCCCATCTCACGGTGTTAGGAGAAAGACCTGTCCAACGTAGAAGTCAATTGAATGCCAAACACGCATCAAAGGATAACATATCTCTCAGACGTGGAGGAATAAGAGGAAATAAAGGTAAAAGACTTCAAAACCCTTGCAATCACTGAGCCCTTAATACAGGAGTAAACGTAGGGAAAAAGTGAATAAATAGAGATGGAGGATGAGAGGAAAACACACACATTCCTTCATTCATTTTCACAAGGAAGGAAGAGCGATAAATTCTTGAAGGGAAGGTTAAAATAGAAGAGAGGAGAAGATATTTGGAGATTATCATAGAGATTGAGAGATAGAGATAGTTTGATATAGAGATAAGAATAGTTGGAGAGAGAGAGACTTGCGATCAAGGCATGGAATTTTTTGACGAAAGAGCGTCAAGGTCGAAATCTTACAAACCACTCTAAGTTTTCAAGAGGTTAGAGTTCTTTGATTATGTTTACTTTATTTGTTATATTTGGTATAAAATGTATAGAAATGGAAGTTTAGATAATAGGTACGTACGTCCAAATGGGTAGCAATTATTATTATTTTATTTGAAATGCTTTGAAAACCATTGTGGAATAGAAGAAAAGAATTTAGAGAAAAGACATTGTTAATATTGTATTTTGCCCAAAATTAATTAGTTCTAATTCTATTTTAAGAATGTGCTTGTGTACTTTTGGTTATATATGAGATTAATTTCATACATGTATAGCACCTTCTTTTGCATGTACCTTATTTAGTCGAAAGATTGATTCTCAGATTATTGCTTATAAAAGTTTATTGTTTTCAAAAATATGAAAGATTGTCTTTGATAGATATATTAGACAAGTAATGATTAGTAAGGAAAATGATATCTCTATTTTTGTTTTAAAAGAAAGATTGTATTCTCAATGGAATTTGTGTTTGAGGGAATCAAGCTAGGTTAAGCTTGAGTTAGAAAATTTACCTTTCAGGACGGGTGCCGAATGTGGATGTTTTTAGGGAGAATAGTTTCTTTTTCCAACTATTATTTTGTTGTGGATGGCATATACTTGGCCAAGTGAATATTTGAATTATCCATAGAAAATGATGGAAATTCCTTATTTATGCTCTCTACCACATCCTAGTATGATAGCGAATGCTTGTTTCTTAGAATGAAGTAGAAAAATGAAAATGCATATATTATCTAGGCATGCACCAGATTCCCTCTTGCTTTCAAATTCTTTGGTTAAACCAATTCATGCAAGGTCGGGTATTCTTGATTGACCAAGAATTCTGGGGAAGCGTAAGCTTCAAGGTTGGGCAGAAAAAGTGCCTGATTCTTGTTCTCGTCTACGTTCAAAGGACAGAAGGAAGCGACTCAGACTAAAGATCGACGGATGCATCTTCTTGTATATTCTTAAGGCATTTTAGAAGCCTAAGTAGGAAATAAGAACTTCTTAGTATGAAATTGTATTATTCATTTGCATTTTAATGATATATCTATGAATGCTATTATATCCATATTTGATGTTTGTTTATATCTTGTATAAAATATGCTTAGAGATTGAAATTTAAGTTTATTTATGAATAAAGAGTAGTTTAGGTTTAGATCCTAGATTGACGCCTTTACATTTTGGTATCATAGCCTAGGTTTATAACACTAGGACCTATATGAGTCACTTCGCTAAGATAAATCTGGAAATTAATAGCTTTTTGTTTAAACATTACAGAAATGGTTCGTACCAAGCAAACAACCCGAAAGTCAGTAGCAGGGTATGCCCATTACCTAAGGGTTTAAAAGGATCCTTGATCACCTGTCAAGCCGGTTTTGGATGACGCCCCTTTTGAAGCAAAACTAGTCCCAAAAGAGAGTGTTGTAATAGGAAAGGACCCTACAGAATGCCATACTGAGAAGAATATCCCTGAAAAAGAAAAAGAGCCTGAGTTGGAATATTCACCTATCAGGTCAATAGTGATCAGTTCTGAAGAATCCAAGGAGTATACTCCTCTAAGTGATGATGAATCTGAGGGCTATACCCCTCTAAGTGAGACTGAATTAGAAGGATATACCCCATTAAGTCCTAATGAGCCAGAAGAATCCACTCCCCTGACTCCTCCCGATGAGTTATGTAACGTGTTACAACACTTCTATAAAAATGTCTTTCCTTCTTTTACCAAATAAAGATGTATTTCCTTCTTTTACCAAATAAAGATGTATTCTCTTCTATTATCAAATAAAGATGTCTTCTATTGTATTTTGAGTTAAAAATTGTGTATTTCTTAATGATATCTATATATACTTTGAACCTAGCTTATATTGTAAATTGGAATGAAGTAGAGTGAAATTATTTGATATTGTTATATTTTAAATTTAGATTGTTTTCCTTAAATATTCAATAGGAGTATTAAAACTCTCTAGTTGTTTTATAAGGCTATAAGTTAGGGAGTATTATAGAAGTTACAAGTGACGTAACATTGCAAATATGTCTCTTATCGCTAAGAATTATCAATATCTCCCTGTTGCAGAATTATTAAATAGAAATGGCCTCAAGAGCCACAAGGGCAGGGTCAAGTAATGGGAATGAAAGGTTAGATCAAATTCTTGATCTGCTCAATCAGCAAAGTGCAAGGATGAATGATCTCAAACAAGAGGTTCGAAGGGTCGGAGAAGTCCGACAGGAAGCCCCAAGGGTTGACGAGCAACCCGACAACCAAGCCAGAATAGAAGAAGAGTTGGCAAAGGATTTGAAAAGGATAGCCCTGCCAAATTTTGATGGAAAAACAATTGGCGATGGTGCAGAGGCATGGGTAATTGAAATGGAGAAATATTTTGGTCTCCACAACATGTCAAATGAAACCAAGGTAGTTTGGGCTGCTTATCAATTGTCTGGTGAAGCTGCTACTTGGTGGGACAATGAAAAGTCAGAAAAGAAACTACAACCAAGAGAGATCACTTGGGATTTGTTTTTACAATCCTTCAGGAAAAGGTGGCTTCCACAGTTATTCTTTGACAAGAAGATGACAGAATTTCAAAACCTTACTCAAGGTAGTATGTCGGTAACACAGTACTGGGAGAAATTTACTAATCTCCTTAAGTATGTTCCACAATACCAGATGGATGAAAGGTTCTACATTCGGAAGTTCATTTTGGGTTTAAGAACCCATATAGGAGTGGAGGTGGATATCCATAATCCATTAACTATGGTGGAGGTATTTGAAAAGGTGACTAAGCAAGAGTAGAAGTTACAGCAGTTGGGGAACCTCTGAAAGAATGAGAACAACCGACCAAATTTTGGGAATAGAAATTTCCAAAGGAACCACAATAGCAACAATCAGCAGATAAGAAATCTTAAGAGGGGACCTAACACCCAGGAAAAAGGAAGAGCGAATCAGGATGGAAATAAGAAAGCAAACAATAACACCAATGCTCGACAAAATATGGACAGAGGAAGGTTAGGTGGCCATCCTGGTCCTAGGGATGGGTGTCATAATTGTGGAGGGAGTCATTACACCTCGAATTGCCCACAACGTACCCCAACACAGAGAGGAGCATATCAGCAAGGAGCCCCTCAACATTAGATTCATGTTGTTGTCGACAATCGTCAAGCTAATTTCCAAGCCGCACCTATCCAAATTACGAGTAAGCTCTTTGGACAAACAGTTTCTATTTTAATAGATATAGGAGCTACTGAATGTTTTATTGATCCACAAGTAGTTTCTAGAATATCTGTTAAACCTGGTTATATTTCAAATTCATGGATGGTTCAGTATGGAAATCGAGCAGAAAAGAGGGTAGATACTTGTCTATTTTTGCAGTGAATTAGAACTTCCTAGTTTCCAAACCCAAGTTAACCTTTATGTTGCACCACTAGGATCATATGATGTGATCTTAGGTATTAATTGGTTGACTGAACATAAATCCATAGTGAACTGTGAAGATAAGGTCATTAGTTGCATGGATGATTTTGGGAATTCTGTTAAAATTTTTGGGTCTCAAAGTCCTCTTGAATTGAGATACATTTCAGCAATGCAAGTCAATAAGGCCCAAAGAAAAGGATGTTCCATCATTGCCATCATGGTTAATGATTTGAATAATGTAGAGAAAAGTCCTACAGATTATCCTATCCTTGCAGAGTTTCTAGATGTCTTTCCAGAAGATCTTACCAAGTTACCACCTAAGAGAGAGTTCAATTTTTGTATAGAATTCTTACGTGGAATTGAGCCACAATCTAAGGCTCCATATAGAATGACAACAACAGAACTGTATGAGCTTAAGGCTGAATTGCAAGAATTGCTTAGGCAAGGTTTTATTAGACCAAGTGTATCCCTGTGGGGTGCACCAGTGATCTTTGTAAAGAAGAAAGATGGTACTTTAAGGTTATGCATTGACTATAGGATGTTGAACAAAGTAACCATCAAAAATAGATATCCTCTACCAAGGATAGATGAATTATTTGATCAAATGAAAGGTGCATCTGTATTCTCCAAGATTGATCTTTGATCTAGATATCATCAGTTAAGGATTAAAGATGAAGACATTCCTAAGACTGCATTCCGAACAAGGTATGGGCACTGTGAATTCACAGTTGTACCATTTGGTTTAACTAATGCCCCAACAACATTCATGAACCTCATGAATAGTATTTTCAAAGAATACTTGGATGACTTTGTTTTAATCTTCATTGATGACATATTGATCTATTCTAAGAATGAAGAAGAACATAAGAAGCACCTGAGGATAGTTTTGCCACAATTGAGAGATCGTAAACTTTATGGGAAATTCTCTAAGTGTGCCTTCTTTCAGGAAAAGGTGCAATACTTAGGTCATGTCATATCCTCCGAAGGAATTTTAGTTGATCCTACAAAGATAGAAGCAATAGTAGATTGGCCAACACCCCAGAATGTTTCAGAAGTTCGAAGTTTTATGGGACTTGCTGGATATTATAGAAAATATGTGGAAGGGTTTTCCAGGATAGTGGCACCGATTACCTCACTTCAGAAAAAGGAAAAAAGGTTTGAATGGATTGAGAAATGTGAGGAATCATTTCAAATCCTGAAGCAGAAATTGACAACAGCACCAGTATTAACAATACCAGATCCCAACAGACATTTTGTAGTAATTACAGATGCCTCGGGTGAAGGTGTGGGAGCAGTATTGATGCAAGAAGGAAAGGTGGTTGCATATGAATCACGAAAGCTAAAGCAATATGAGATGAATTATGCTCCGCATGATTTAGAACTACTAGCTATTGTGCATGCATTACAAATGTGGAGGCATTACCTTTTAGGGAAGCCTTTTGAGCTTAAAACGGATCATTTAGGATTGAAGTATATTTTTGCACAACCTAACCTAAATGCAAGATAGAGAAGGTGGCTTGAATTTCTAAGTGAGTATGACTTTGGTATTGAATATATCCAAGGGAAGGAAAATAGAGTAGCTGATGCTCTCAGCAGAAGAAGACACCTATCTACAATGGTTACAACAAGGACAAATTTGAAGCAACAAGTGTCGTAGAATCTTTCCGAAGATGAACATTATCTAAGGGTTAAACAAGCCTTGGAAAGAGACTCTTCAGACCATCGCTATGATGGATATGAGATAGAACCAGAGGGTATTTTGAGATACCAAGGAAGAATGTACATACCAGAAGGGGGAGAGTTGAGGAAGTTGATCTTACATGAGATGCACAATACACGGGTTAGTGCAGGATCAAGGGGGGCCAAAAAGTGGTGATGTGAAAAAAATAGCCTTCCTCACTCGCCTAAAAATGCGAAAATCCGTGTTGACTTTTTGCTTGGCCTGGGTGTCAGTACACCTTGGCCTGGTAATTACCTATGCAAATCAGATATCGGATAAAATCGGATATCCGATTTTTATTTGTAATTTTAATTTAAAATATATATTATATGTTACGTATTATATAATACGTATTATATTATATATAATATAATATAATATTAAATTATATTATATATTATATAATATTGTATTATATTATATAATATAATATAATATAATATTATATTATATTATATTATAATATAATATAACATAATATTATATTATAGAATATAATATTATATTATATTATATATTATATAATATTGTATTATATTATATATAATATAATATTATATTATGTTATATATAATATAATATAATATAATATAATATAATATATAATATAATATAATATAATATAATATAATATAATATTATATTATATTATAATATATATAATATAATACAATACGTATTATATAGTATAATAATATATTATATAATATATTATTATATTATATATGTTATTTAAAAATAATTTAAGCGTTGAAATCGGATATCCGATTTTCTAAGACTTTTATATTTAGACAGCGACAGTCCCGTGAGTCATTTTTAACTCATGGGTCGCGCGAATTTGTCAAAATCCAATATCCGCTCCATCCGATATCCGGTTTTTTGACAAAAAATTGCGAAAAAATTGATTTAGAGGTAAGAATTTTGTCGTTTTGAATCATTTTCATTCATTTTTTGTATTTTTTGTGAATGTTTATTTGATTTTTCATTGAAAATATGGTTTTTTTTTCATGAAAACTAGGTTTTTTAAAAATCAAATACCTAATTGTTTAAATTTGTTAACTAAATTTAATTGTTTACGTTCAATTAGGTTAAAAATGGGAGATAACAATGAAAACACTGACCAACCACAACAGCAACAACCAAACCCTCATTTGCCAAACCCCCCCTCAATTCAAGATTTGATTGCACAAAATTTGAATGAATTGAGGGGGATTGCAAAAGTATATCGTAGGATCCCTCGTCTAAACCCATTGTTTGATCCTCTCACGTCAATCGTAAAAAGTATGGAAACCATGACTGAGGAGCATGATGCCACCCTTTTGTGGCGAGATTCTATGAAGGAAAAATATGCAAATGGCTTGTCGTATAAGGATATCAAGGATCTTGAGATATCCAAAGCCGAAATCGCCTCATTGTTTGTCAATCCCCGTACTGGTCAGCCTGTAGATCCCAAAAAAACAAAACTTTCTATCAAATGGTGCACAAATGATGGGATTGTGAAAAACTTTTGGGATCGTTGGTGGATGGTTTTCGACAAACCACCCAACAACAATCTTGATATCCCCTTCTATTTCATAAAAAAATTGTATGTTGAGTTTGTTTTACATAAACATGTGAACTACTTTGACATCCAACCTTTCCAGGGTGTAGGTTTAGGTATGCCCCAAAATAGACTTGGGGCAGTCAGAGTAGTCCAGGGCCCATATGTCCCCCCTCCTCCTATTGATCCCCCACCTGCAGTTCAGCATCCTGATATCATTTGTGAGGCGGCTTCACGAACCATATCGGCTATTCACTCTTTGAGTAGCCTTTTGGTTTCTCAGGCTGCATCAGTAGCTCAGCCTACTTTTGATGGTAGTGGTGCATCGGGTGGTGCTGACACGTCATCCTTGGCTCCACACATATGCATGCCACATAGTTGTGTCATGTGTGGGCACGTATGCTTGGGTCCAGTTGGACAACCCATTGATCCTGCAGTGGATAGTACAAATTATGAGGTGCATGAGATGCATGATGCACCAGAGGTTATTACACAGACTCGAGGATACCCTGGGGAGTCCTCACATGCTAGAGGCGAGGAGGCACCGTCATCATACATTGATGATGTATTGGTAAGATTTGTGTTTTCACAGTTCATGTTATATTTTAATTAAATATTTATAAATTAGATAATATTAAGTACTAATTTTTATTTACATGGTCTATTTAACAGTTGATGACCGAGGATGAGTTGAGATAGATTCAGGAGGGCACCTTGTTGGCCATTTCATTTGGCCTCGATAGCTTGATGGTACATATATTATTGCACCTAGTCGTTTGTATTTTATTGTACATACATTCTCATCATTTATATTTGTATTAATTATATTATGTAGTAACTTGCATGTATATCTTATTTTACTCTTGTAGGGCACAAGCAACACGAGTGCGGTGCAGTGTGATCTAGGATCTGGTAGTGCAATTGGAGACAAGGGAAAGGTAATTGAATGCAAATATGATTGAATGAATAGTTTAAATAACTTATAGTGATTATACATGTCTAGACATAGATTGATAGTTTCATATACTTGTTGTGTATATATACAGAGAATCCTTGGCTTCACATCCTTGATGACTACACCCAGTATACCTGAAGAAGAAGAAGAGATGCCTCAAGTAGATGTGTGTTTATTTTATTTTTTGATTAGTAGATAGAATTTGTTATTATCAGTGACAATTATATGCTAACTTGTATCAATGTCATGTTTCTAAACATATGTAGGTTGTTTATGAAAATATTCAAAACATATCTCCTCTACTGAAGACATACATCAAGAGTCCTGCAAAGCTGAAGAGAAAATGTGGAGATGAGGTAAACATGAATAGTTCAATTAAATAGTTCATTTTTATGTTAACTTTTCGAATGTGAATTATATAATATAACTAATATTAATCGTGGTTTGTTTTTCTTGTGTAGGATCCTTCAGAGCCGAGCAGTGCGGTGAAGAGGATCGATTTTGATGATCCATTAGTAGCTTAGGATGTTCTAGATAGTTTTGGGATGCTTACATGTCTAGTTGGCATGTATATTTTGTATATGGACATACATTCACGTATTTAGATATACATTTTGTTTCAGTTGGTGTTTATGCCATATTTGTGTATGGACATACATTTGTAATCATTCGACATTTTTATATATACAGAAGTTGATATTAGATCATATAAATTGTTGCTCATCTGTGTGTGGTGTTATCATGGAAATATTTAATCTTCATTCCAATAATTAACAATGGTTAATACTGGTTATTTAATGAACAATACAATTCATTTCATTTCATCGTAAGTGTTGTTTTTATAATGAACAATACAATACAATTTATTTAATGAACAATACAATTCATTTAATCAACAATACAATAAAATTCATTCAATGAACAATACAATTCATAAAAAATACAATTCATTAAATGAACAATACCCTACGCATGCTCCTATTTTGGCCCCCCACTCGATCGAACGCTCGAGGTCATACCCTATCGACATCGTCCCTTGAGCGCCCTAAGTGCTCAAAATTGTCAAACTTTGATGGGCCCTAACTCAGAATTTGTGGCACCTGCAAATGATCTATTTGAACCTATGGGGCCACAAGAGGGGTCCCTATAAAAGCCTATCTCAGTTTTTCAGATTTCCCTATGGTTTTATTAGGGCAGCAATTTTTCGGTTGGCGAAAAATCATCAGCCTCACTCAATGGAATGTTGTCGCATGGCCAATTTCTCGTTCAGCTCATCGCAATGATGAACCATCAACTTTGACATGTCCAGTTAGGCATAATTACCCTATGCATGCTCCTTTTTTGCCCCCCCACTTGATCGAACGCTCGGGGTCATACCCTACCGGTGTCGTCCCTTGAGCACCCTAAGTGCTCAAAATTGTCAAACTTTGATGGGCCCTAACTCGGAATCTGTGGCACCTACAAATGATCCATTTGAACCTATGGGGCCGTGAGAGGGGTCCCTACAAAAGCCTATCTCGGTATTTCAAGTTTCCCTATGGTTTTATTAGGGCAGCAATTTTTCAGTTGGCGAAAAAATTGTTAGTCTCCCTCAATGGAATGTTGTCGCCTGGTCGATTTCTCGTTCAGCTCGTCGCAATGATGAACCGTCAGCTTTGACATGTCCAGTTACGCATAATTACCCTACGCATGCTCTTGTTTTTCCCCCCCACTCGATCGAACGCTCGGGGTCATACCCTACCAGCATCGTCCCTTGAGCGCCCTAAGTGCTCAAAATTATCAAACTTTAACGGGCCTTAACTCAGAATTTGTGGCACCTAAAAATGATCTATTTGAACCTACGGGGCCATGAGAGGGGTCCCTACAAAATCCTATCTCAGTATTTCAAGTTTCCCTACGGTTTTATTAGGGAAGCAATTTTTTGGTTGGCAAAAAAATCGTCAGTCTCACTGAATGGAATGTTGTCGCCTGGTCGATTTCTCATTCAGCTCGTCGCAATGACGAACCGTCAGCTCTGACATGTCTAGTTAGGCATAATTACCCTACGCATGCTCCTATTTTTCCCCCCCACTTGATCAAACGCTCGAGGTCATACCCTACCGGCATCGTCCCTTGAGCACCCTAAGTTCTCAAAATTGTCAAACTTTGACGGGCCCTAACTTGAAATCTGTGGCACCTACAAATGATCTGTTTGAACCTATAGGGCCATGAGAGGGGTCCCTACAAAATCCTATCTCGGTATTTCAATTTTCCCTATGGTTTTATTAGGGCAGCAATTTTTCGATTGGCAAAAATATCATCAGTTTCACTCAATGGAATGTTGTCGCCTAGTCGATTTCTCATTCAACTCGTCGTGATGATGAACCATCAGCTCGAAAATGTCCAATTAGGCATAATTACCATATGCATGCTCCTATTTTCCCCCCCCACTCAATCGAACGCTCGGGGTCATACCCTACCGACGTTGTCCCTTGAGCACCCTAAGTGCTCAAAATTGTCAAACTTTGATGGGCCCTAACTCGGAATCTGTGGCACCTATGAATGATCCGTTTGAACCTATGGGGCCACAAGAGGGGTCCCTACAAAAGCCTATCTCGGTATTTCAAGTTTCCCTACGGTTTTATTAGGGCAACAATTTTTCGGTTGGCTAAAAAATCGTCAGTCTCACTCAATGGAATGTTGTCGCCTGGTCGATTTCTCGTTCAGCTCATCACGATGATGAACTGTTAGCTCCAATATGTCCATTTAGGCATAATTACCCTACGTATGCTCCTATTTTTCCCCCCCACTCGATCGAACGCTCGGGGTCATACCCTACCGGCGTCGTCCCTTGAGCGCCCTAAGTGCTCAAAATTGTCAAACTTTGACAGGCCCTAACTCACAATCTGTGGCACCTGCGAATGATATGTTTGAACCTACGGAGCCATGAGAGGGGTCCCTATAGAAGCCTATCTCAGTATTTCAAGTTTCCCTACGGTTTTATTAGGGCAGCAATTTTTTGGTTGGCAAAAAAATCGTTAGTCTCACTCAATGGAATGTTGTCGCCTGGTCGATTTCTCGTTTAGCTTGACACGATGATGAACTGTCAACTCTAACATATCCAGTTAGGCATAATTGCCCTACACATGCTCCTGCTTTGCCCCCCCCCCACTCGATCCGATGCTCGGGGTCATACCCTATGCATGTGACATCCATGAAGGGATATGAAGGGATATTTTGTAAACAATCAGAAACCTTTAATGATAATCAAGTTGAAGCCTTGAGATTTATGCAATATGGTTCAAGTCCAAAACTGTACCCTAAGAGCATTTTGATTTTACTTATGTCTTGTTTATTATAATAAAGACCAATTTGCCAATGTGACATCTTCATATGAGAGAAAAGCTTCATTTTATCTCAATACAATTGTACCTGTTTCATTATTAGAAAAAATAAATATACAAAGATCTGTTATTAGTATCCTCTAGATTATGGATTTGAATTGATGTTCTCAATTAGTTATTATCTGTTTAGCTTTTCTTCATAAGGCACAACCATCTGGTGGTTATCATATGAGGACAACCATCCATGACTTTCAAAGTAATTGATATTTATTCCTACACCTCACACTCACAAGATTAATAATAAAATGACATTTATGATTCATCAAATGCTGACAAAGTCTAATCAAAGTTCAACTTCAAGATGTATACAACATATGATATTCAACTTTAAGATGCATACAACTTACCATATTTAAGCTCATGCCAACAACCACTTGGATATTGTTATATGTCGATTAAAGTACAATATATGTGTGTGGGGGAAAAAGTGACACTAAGCAAACATGCCCTAATCTCACTTTCAATCACACATTTGTGGAATACGAAAGAGCCTAGAGGTATCACACAATTGGCTACTTCTTTTTGGTGAAAGAGAGAGCCATGGGCTACCTATTAGGATTTCTATTCCTTTGTTGTAATTGAAAGATAAAATGATGCAAGTTCAATTCCTAACCCCAAAATGCAAGTATGAACTAATAACAAGATTGCAGAATTGAACTTGAATAATGGAAAGCTGTAAACACAAGGACAAAACAAGAATGTAAATGCGTACTCGGTGTTAAAATATGAGTGAAAATCTTTGGGACGGGAGCGCGGGTGCCACTATCCTGATTCTGCTCCTGAAACTGTTGTTTTGCAACCTGAAAAGTTGTCAAAAATGCTGAAAGTTGCTGTCTGACAGAAGGACCAGGGCGCCCAGCGCCCCTGTCCTGGCAGGACCAGGGCGCCCCACGCCCCTATCCTGGTCTTTTTCTCTGAAACTTGGTGTGGAGTGCTGTCTCGGCCTCCTTCTTCCAGATTTGTAACTTGCGGCGTCGTCCGAATTCCGAAACCTGCACTTATATCTGAAAAGGTGTGGTGGGCGGCTATATAGGGTTTTGCCTTAGTCAAACCCCCGCTTTGGTGATTTCCACCTCCATGAATAGCCAAGTTGTATTGTAAAAGTAATGTGTGTGCAGACCTTGTGTGTGTGCAAGATCCTAAAATGCAAGTAAGCAAACTAGAGCAACCTAGAAAGTAAACCCTAATTGCTTGTAAATGATAATGTAAGTGCTCCAAATCAAGATGCAAAGTGATCTAAAGCATGAATACAAATGATATGTTGAAGCTTATGCAAAGACATGAAAACAACATGAAATCATACCCAACCCCAAGGGAGGGGTACAAGCCAATCTTCAGTCGGTGATCCCTTATTGCTCTTCAATGCCTTCAAAGCCCTAAATGGATGAATGAAATTGATGAATGCTTGATGGATGTATGTTGAATGTTGTTGAAGTCTTCAAAGATCTGCTCTTTTGCTGCATAGAAGGTCCTTGAAAACCAAAAGTCTGGATCCTTTCAAATGAAGAAAGAGAGCTCTTATATATGAAACCCTAGGTCTTAATTTCAACTTTAGGCCGACCTAGAGATTGAATATCCTGCCAATTTCTTGGGGTTAAGCTTTATTTTATGATTGGATCGTGCTCCTAAAATTTCGGGAAAAATGTCCGGGACCATGTGCACGTCGGGCGCCATGGTCCTGACAACTTTTCACCAAATTTTCAGGGCCGTCAGATATGATGATTTTAGAGAGAATCCCGAAGTTATAGCTGATTCCGAGATGTTTTGACCCCCGAAATCAAGCCCCCAAGTTCAAAATAGGACCTAATCAGGGTTTTTGATTAAATGATGTATTGGAAGAATAAAATGAAAGGGGCACACTTTAATGAAAGGGCCCAACTTTATGATGTGGGAGATGATAAAATAGAACCTTAGACCTAATTAATTTAATTAATTAAGTGCTAAAGGGGAAATGCAATGCAAAATGCAAAATGCGCCAAGGCAGGTGCTAAACTAGGTGTGAAATTGTACCACCCTAGCAAGTGCATACAATTTACGATGCTACATTTAGCCCCCACTTTAGCGGTCATATGAACACTACGTGCATATGCAAGCTAAAGTACAGAAAAGTAAACATTATTTGAAAAAGGATATATCCATAAGTCTGTCAAACGAAGCCCCCAACGGTATCTGCAATACACAGTTAGGAACCACACCCTACAGAACACACGTTAGATCACAAAATCACCTAATGCTTACGAAGGAAGGTGATGAAAATTCGAGGGTAGCTATATGCCCCCCCCTGTTTCGGCTTGCTAATTTTAGTGAGTTGAAACAGGGTATCATGTTTACCACTTCGAATTGTTAAAGAATATTGATGACAAATGCTCACAAGAAGATTCGATATGAGATCAAAAACTAATGGAGAATCATTTGGTAAGAAAGAGGACTAAATCTCAATTCCAACACAACAAAGAGTGTGAGGATTTGAGAGTTCTCTACCACAAGATGAAGGATGTAAATGGAAACAAAATGCAAAGAGAAAAAAAGAAGGGAAAAAAGCATGAATACACACATTGGTGATCCATGAGAAGAATAGTGAGAGAGAAAACATGGAATTCTCGCCCCTAGATCTTGTCTAGGTGATCCATGGGAAAAAGGACATGGAAAACTAGCCCCTAGAGTCTATCTAGGTGATCCATGTAAGGGAGGAGAGTGAGAAAGTCTAGCCTTATGCCGCTAGTTCCACTCAACCTCGTGCATGTGTGTGTAAGTGAGGTTAGAAGCACCTCATAGGAGTCTATGCCCGAGTATGCTACAACCTGTATATGTATAGTACAAAAGCGTGACATCTCGCTCTAAGAGTCTGTGCTCTGGTTCCGAGAATAATCACCTTGCATAAAAGAAAAATGGAGACATCTCGCTCTAAGAGTCTGTGCTCTAGTTCCGAGAATGACCCATTGCTCAAAAAGTGTAATGTTTATGTCATAAGCAAAGTAGAACAAGGATACCTACCTTCATCATAAAAGAAGATACCCCAAAAATGCAACAATGTCATAGATCCAAGCAAGAGAGTTTTGCACTCTTTAAGCAAGGATAAGATGGTTGAAAAGGGATATCTTGTAGTATGTGTAAAGGAGATCCTTAGAGGAGAAGAGATCTTTGTACAAAAGACACCTATCCCCGAGAGGAATTGTTTTAGACAAATATAACACCTTCTAGAATAAGACAAAGAAGAGAATAAGAATGCAATACTTCCTTCTTTTGCGAGGTGAAAGTGATTCTTAATGAAGGATGACGCTCTTTTTAACCTCAATTGGGAGAGTGAATTCATTATGGATGTATTTTACCAAGTGCAAAAGAGGTTGTAGTCAAGGACTTACACCTCTTGTAAGAGAGAATCCTTGAACAAATGCATACAAGGAATAACATCAAGTAATAAAGTTCACACCATCCACGAAATAGGAAAAAGTGGATCCTTAGATAAAAATAAGAAAAGATCATTGCCTCCCAAGGATAAGGACAATGAGAAGGACTTACACAATTTTCTAGGGAGAGATTTAGACATAAGAAAAATGTACTACATACTCACATGAGTTCATGCAAGCAAGACATTAGTGTATGTAAAATGCTCCTCACAAGAAGTGGGTAGGATAAGAAAGAGAATACACATCTTCTCCCATATCTAGGAAAAGAGGATTCTAAAGAAAAGATGATCAATATTTCCACACTATTACCTCATAGGAACAAGAGATAACATAGAAAAATTAGGCTATTATGTTGCTTCAAAAATATGATTGCACTTGAAATTGTACCATCATGAATGACAATGAGCCCCCAGTAAATGAGCTACCAATGTCACATAATGATGAGCAACATAATAGACGTTAATGTTATTTAAAGACATGATAGATTGAATGAGGTATTTGAATATGACATGTTGAATGCTCAACTATAAGTGAGATCAAAAACATGTATAAAATGATAAAAATTGAAGAAGGAAAGTTACGAGAAATCTTAGAAGAGGGATGAGTGTAATCTATTAGAGCCTTATCCCTAGAGGGAAGGACTTTATGATGAATAGGAGATAAAGATTCATAAGTGGATTTAGAAATTTGAGGGGATTCATAAAGAGATTTGTTTATCGCTAAGATTTCCTTATGAGGGGAATGAGAGTTGATAGAAGTAGAAGATGATTTAGTTGAAGTGAGATCATCATCACTACTAAATATAGCATTCACATTGAGAGATGGTCTTTTAGATGCTTTGGTGGGCTTAGAAAGATTATATCCAAGTCCAAATGAATATTCATGCATGTTATGTTCTAAAGGAACTTTAATTCCTTGTTCATTTGTGCCACAACCATTTCCATTATAGCCACTCTTAGCCATTTCAGAAAGAGAAGGTGATTTTTCATAAGACAAAGATTCAAATTCTTCAGAATTAGAGGTGTGAGGAGAAGAAGTTTGAGAAGCGGCCACAAAATTATTACTCATAGGTTCAGGTAAGACTGATTGATCTCTAGTTTCTTCCTTCTTTTTAACTTTAAGCTCTCTAGGAGGAACCCTATACTCACCTACAAAGGTGGGATTAAAATCAAGAGATCCCCAATCGTCTTCTGCGAGAATCTTCTTGGGATCAAAAGCCTTTTCATGTGTAGATTCAAGTTGAGAAGAATCTTCTTCAGGAACTTTAGACTCATCCAAAGAATTTTGATTATCAGAGGGTAATGATTCATCCATAGGTATCTTGTTTAACGAGTCATCACTAGAAGAGGAAGGCTTAGAAGAACTCCCTTTGGAAATAGATGTTTGCAAACAAGCTTGAAAATTAGTATCACCTATCAAGGTATATGGCTTATTATTATAAATAAATTTAACTTGTCTATGCAATGTAGAGGGGATAGCTTGCATACTGTGAATCCAAGGTCTCCCTAATAACAAGTTGTATGTTAGATTTCCTGACATAACATGGATAGGAGTAGGAAAAGTAATAGGCCCCATTGTGATGGGTAAGGTGATAATACCTAATGAAGTCTTAGCCACATTATCAAAGCCTCGAATGGGACGAGAGTCAGGCTCAATAAGGGATGTATCCACATTCATCTTATGCAATAGATTAATGCTACACACATTAAGGCCAGAACCATTATCTACCAGTGTTCGTCTTATAGCAGTGTCATTTATGATAACCACAATCATCAAGGGATCATATTGATGTTGAATTTGACTAGTAGGCAACTCATCTTGAGTAAACACAATTTGAGCTTTAGGATTCATCACAGAGTTAACTAAAGACACTATATTACTAGATGTATTAGGTGGAGGAACATTCAAATCTTTCAAGGCATCTTGTAACATTCCATGATGAGCGGAAGAAGTTTGGATCAAATCCCAAAGGGATATCTTAGCAGGGGTAGCTTTAAGTTGTTCTATGAGATCATATTCCTTACCAAGAACTTGTGAAATACGAGGAGCTTGAGGAAGAATAGGTTGGGAAGGAGGAAGAGAAACTGGAGTAACAGGAGGAGGATTAGGCTGCCTATTATTTCTAGTATGATAAGTATGGGCAACTGCATTATAACTCTCTCTAGTTAATTGCTTAGCATAATCATAAGGGCTCTTAGTAGAATAACCTCCTTGCATAGTAATAATAGGTTTCTTAGGAGTGCAAAAAGAATCATTAGCATAACCACCTTGAACCACTAAGATATGCTTATTTAAATGTTGAGAATTTTGAGAAGGACAAGCACCTTGGACAGTGAAGAGAGGTTTGTCAGGTGTTTCATTCACATGTATCAAATTGATTGAGGATGGTTTAGAGGAATGAACAAAAGTGTTGGAAGAATTATTGATAGTCTTCTCTTGCACTAAAATCTCATCACGGATTAAATCAATTTTAGGAGAGAGACAATGGGTAGGCATTGATGTTCTACTAGGAAAGGCCATATCATCATCTATCATCAAAGGATCTACATGGGGAATAAACTCTCTAGGAGAAGGATCAACATTACTCTCTAAAGTCTCACTTTTGAGAGGGAGATATTTGAAAGAGATGTTAACCATCTTGCTTTGAACTAGAGTTTCCTTATGAGTAGAACCAAGTTGAGGAGAGGGAGAATAATTGAGATTCAAGGAAGGTGAGAAACTATCAAGGGAGTTTTCAATCTTGATTTCATCCCCTTTGGCTAGGGTTCTCTCATGGGGTAGAGAATAATCTATACCTTCTTCTAATGGTTCATCCCAAATAGTGAAGTTGTTGAAGGGAATGTTTGAAGTATTGTCAATTTCGGGAGAGGAGATAACATTGTTTATTAATTCCTCATTCTTAAGAGGGAGAGCATCAATAGATGTGTTAAACTCATCCTCTTTCCTCAAAATATGTTCAATATTATCTTTAGGGGAGAGAGAATTAAGGAAATTGCTTATTATTTCATCTTCTTTCTCTAAGGGATGCTTATGGGTAAGACAAACTTTAGGAGAAGGGTAAGCATTTATCATTAATTCATCATCTCTAGTGGGAATTTTGTTGGAAAAGGAAATGCCATCACTAGGAAATGTAGGGATAATGTCATCTTCTTGCACCAAAGGATCCTCATGAAGGGAGTGTTTTTTAGGAGGAACATGAACATATTTCTCCAAAGATTCATGCTTAGGAAGGAGATCTTTGAAAGAAGTGTTCATAACCTCTTGTAGCACTAACATGCCCCCATTGAAAGGACCAACTTTAGGAGAAAATAAGTCAATGTCCATCAATACCTTTTCACTTAGAGAGGCATCATGTAGGGAAGGTGAAGTAACATTAAGAAATGTGTTTATGATATCATTCTCTTCCTCTAGGATAGATAAATAGGAAGGGCACATTTTAGGAGAATTGTCAAGATCACTCTTAAAGTCTTCATCCTTAGAGCATGGGAGAGTCTCAAAGGGATTGGTAGCAACTCTTTTAGGAACTAAAATGTTGTTATAGATGGGGGGAGGTTCTTTAGGAGAAGGAAAAATTGAAATAAGGGAAGCTAACCCATTATCAAATGAATGCATCATGACAACAATTTTCCTCTTTCAAATGATAGCACATGCAAAATAGAAGGAAATGTTCAATTTTAACCAATGCAAGCACTTAGAATGTAGATTTAGAAAATGAAATTTATGATTCAAATGAGTTCCTAAATCAGATTTGAAATTATTGATCCTAATTAAGCTATCCACAAGTTCAACTTTGAATTGAAAAATTAGGGTTTTAGCAAAAATTTCCTCTAGATTTTTGAATCTTGCAAGAAATTAAAACTTGTAAATACAAATTTGAATTTGAAATAGCATTAACACTCAAATTTGAAAACACAAATCAGAATTAGAGAAGATTGGAATTCACGTCGGGTTCACCAAAATGTGTGGGGGAAAAAGTGACACTAAGCAAACATGCCCTAATCTCACTTTCAATCACACATTTGTGGAATACGAAAGAGCCTAGAGGTATCACACAATTGGCTACTTCTTTTTGGTGAAAGAGAGAGCCATGGGCTACCTATTAGGATTTCTATTCCTTTGTTGTAATTGAAAGATAAAATGATGCAAGTTCAATTCCTAACCCCAAAATGCAAGTATGAACTAATAACAAGATTGCAGAATTGAACTTGAATAATGGAAAGCTGTAAACACAAGGACAAAACAAGAATGTAAATGTGTACCCGGTGTTAAAATATGAGTGAAAATGTTCGAGATGGGGGCGCGGGTGCCACTGTCCTGATTCTGCTCCTGAAACTGCTGTTTTGCAACCTGAAAAGTTGTCAAAAATGCTGAAAGTTGTTGTCTGACAGAAGGACCAGGGCGCCCAGCGCCCCTGTCCCAGGGACCAGGGCACCCAGCGCCCCTGTCCTGGCAGGACCAGGGCGCCCCACGCCCCTGTCCTGGTCTTTTTCTCTGAAACTTGGTGTGGAGTGTTTTCTCGGCCTCCTTCTTCCAGATCTGTAACTTGCGGCGTCGTCCGAATTCCGAAACCTGCACTTATATCTGAAAAGGTGTGGTGGGCGGCTATATAGGGTTTTGCCTTAGTCAAACCCCCGCTTTGGTGATTTCCACCTCCACGAATAGCCAAGTTGTATTGTAAAAGTAATGTGTGTGCAGACCTTGTGTGTGTGCAAGATCCTAAAATGCAAGTAAGCAAACTAGAGCAACCTAGAAAGTAAACCCTAATTGCTTGTAAATGATAATGTAAGTGCTCCAAATCAAGATGCAAAGTGATCTAAAGCATGAATACAAATGATATGTTGAAGCTTATGCAAAGACATGAAAACAACATGAAATCATACCCAACCCCAAGGGAGGGGTACAAGCCAATCTTCAGTCGGTGATCCCTTATTGCTCTTCAATGCCTTCAAAGCCCTAAATGGATGAATGAAATTGATGAATTCTTGATGGATGGATGTTGAATGTTGTTGAAGTCTTCAAAGATCTGCTCTTTCACTGCATAGAAGGTCCTTGAAAACCAAAAGTCTGGATCCTTTCAAATGAAGAAAGAGAGCTCTTATATATGAAACCCTAGGTCTTAATTTCAACTTTAGGCCGACCTAGAGATTGAATATCCTGCCAATTTCTTAGGGTTAAGCTTTATTTTATGATTGGATCGTGCTCCTAAAATTTTGGGAAAAATGTCCGGGACCATGTGCATGGCGGGCGCCATGGTCCCGACAACTTTTCACCAAATTTTCAGGGCCGTCAGATATGATAATTTTAGAGAGAATCCCGAAGTTACAGCTGATTCCGAGATGTTTTGACCCCCGAAATCAAGCCCCCAAGTTCAAAATAGGACCTAATCAGGGTTTTTGATTAAATGATGTATTGGAAGAATAAAATGAAAGGGGCACACTTTAATGAAAGGGCCCAACTTTATGATGTGGGAGATGATAAAATAGAACCTTAGACCTAATTAATTTAATTAATTAAGTGCTAAAGGGGAAATGCAATGCAAAATGCAAAATGCGCCAAGGCGGGTACTAAACTAGGTGTGAAATTGTACCACCCTAGCAAGTGCATACAATTTACGACGCTACAATATGTAATAAAACCATATAGTCTTACAAAAAAGCCATCATAGACCATCTATGTCGATTAAAGTACAATTCATTTGTAACAGGGGCACACTCACAATCTGAAGTTGCAAAGCCCTGTGGGAAGCATCAAATTAGAAATTTATTAATCTGACTCATACTATTGTCAAAAGCATCAAAGATGCTATTGCTAGAGAACACCATGCTCCATTGTGGAGAGAATATTAGGTGCATCTGATGTCAACATCTGAAAATGAAACAATGTTATTCAATTGCCAAAATCTAACTGACTTTATTTTATAAACCATTAATGAATAAAAATAGACAAGGTTACCTGAGTGAAAGTTCGATGACCACTTTGACTAGTAGGTGTTGATGTTGAAGGCCCAACATTAACCTATTTACCTAACTATCAATGTCAAATGTTTGATTCAATAGATCATCTGTCATGACAATTTGATCCACTGCAGATGTGTCCTGGCCACATGCATTTGAATCATCTTCATGATAATAAATACAACAAGACCCACAATTTAATCTCATTAATGCACAAAGGAATATGTACCATCACCAAGAGAGGGTCTCGTCAACAACAAATGATCTAGCATGAACCTGTATTTTTAAGAATTGTTAGTCTACACATAAAATGCATGGATGAAGATAACGGATTTATGATAATCACTTCAACTGAAATGCATGATAATAAATGAAAAAGTGGGATCATATACCATAAAAAAATACGTCCCTTCGAATTATATCAACAGAACCCACTATGTTGATGCAAAAATCATAATGTGATACTATTGTATATCATCAAAAAATACCTTCATGAGCATAAAGGTTATGCGATAATTATATCATAAAAAATTATCAAATAGTGTTCTCTAATAACAAAAAATGTAAAGCTCATCAAATGCATGATAATAAGTCGTGTTGCAAAAATACGTCCCTTCCAATTATATCGAGTGTACTCGCTATGTGCATGCAAAAACCATGTTGCCAAGAAAAAACGTTCATCAATAGACCTGCATTTTGAACACATCCTTAATATACATGTAACAAACTTGAACATTAAGGTTTAATGAACATTGTTTGAAATGAAATGCATGATAAAAAAATAAGGCACCATTAAAGACCTACTACTCAAGTGTGCCTGAAGGGTCATCTCTTTGTTTAAGAGTATCCAGTATTGCTTCATGATCAGCAGTAGTCATTGTCCATAGCTCTTTGGTCTTCGGTTTTGCTTGATGCTTCAATAACTTGACATTTGTAGCTATAATAAGGTGTGAATACATTATAATGGTTTTGTGTCTCTCATAGTCTTCAAATGCAGGTATGCCATTCTTTCTAATCATGTATGTTCGCAACCAAGTTCCCACAACAACAACTGAACCTATAGGATATGTGAACCCATCATCATCTGTCACTAGTTGTGTTAGCTTTTGTTTTCCCTGTACACATCGTGCCAACCAATATTCTGATCTCTCTTCATTCCCTTGCGATGCAACAACTACAAAAACATGTCCTGGTTGTACAAGATCTGATAGATGATCATACTCAAGTGAACTTTCCATGTCATCGTTTGACAAGGATATTGTTTGAGATAAAGGAGTTAGATAGTGGGGAACCCACGTATCAACCCACTCACTTGACTCACACTGATCCCAATCACACCGAAGACAACTCTGACAAAAAAAAAGCCAACGCTCATGTCCAAATGGTCCATGTACTTGCATCTGAGCTGAGAAATGAATGCATCTTTGAAGAATCTTTAATTGTTTGACAATCCAAACTATCTCCCACTATTCCCTCCTCAACCAACCAAAAGAATCTGCTCACTGCTGAATCAAGAGTACCTCCATGTGACAATGCTAAACTACACCAATCAACAATAGAACATGCATCAAAGAAATTTGCACCTGAAATCCTCAATTGCTCCTTAGCTAGAGCTCTCTTCAAACATGCACCTGCTCCATCATGCTCTCCCTTCCCATGCCCCACCTAAAAAAAACACCAAATATGAGGTATACGCCTCTCCACATGCATTCTACTCAACCAATAAAACATACGCGCATTCTTGAATTGACCCGTATAGTTATCTAACCATATTATATGTTGGTCAATTGCAATATCTTTCTCATGCAAGAACTCAAAAAAATTCTCGAAAGAATGTTGCACATACTCAGAGGAGTGTGATCTATCATTGCTCATATAAAAATGATACTCCGTGATTATCTTCCTGTCCTCTTCTGTACTATCAGGAGCATGTCTATATGTAATGCGAACAAAAATAGCAATCTGGAATAAATTGTAGTACTGAGACTGTACCTCATTCTGTGGTTGCAATGTATAGTTCTCTGCAAAATTAACCACCAATACAATAGTGCCAATCGGGAAAGAGTTCTTACACATCCTGAACTATTGATCCAACCACTGAGACCTATGGGTGTGCCTTGCATACTTGTAGAAAATATTTTCCTTAAAATTCAAAATAAAATCAGCAATACTCACTTCTCTTGAGACTAATTCGCATCTAGAACCTATACCTCCACTCTTCACAGTATATTTCACTGTCTCGTATCTTTTTTTCTCAACATAATTATTTCCAAACTCATGTTCGCTGCCCTCATGAAAACATGAAACAAACTTTGACAACCCACCGCATTCTGAGCACTTCTCATTCAAACAATAATTTCTATAGAAATAGAAGCCATCATCTCTAGGGCATAAAAATAGATCTTGCAAGTCTCTTGATGATCTCGGAAATAACATTGCACCACACTCCTGCAACATCTCATTAGTATGCATCGTAGAACGAATATGACATAAAAGTTCATGGTACATTGAAAACTCCACATGGTACTTGCAACAACAGGTATTGCGAATCTTAAGAGGAACACAATAAAATGGTTTCAAAGATTCAAAGGCCCTTTGTGATATTTGCAAAGTTGGATGTAATTCACAAATTTTTTTGTACAACATTGTTTGGCTTGATTCCAATAAATGTTTGGGATGCGGTGTGCGGTCTCGGTTGCCGATTCTTAATTTCAAAACGTCCTTTACATTGGGTGACACTCTAGAATTAGAGTGCCAAAATTGTTGAATCTCTTCCTTCACATTGTCAGTCAACTTTCTATCAACACGTGGAAGCCTCCCACCAAATGCCCATGTATCTTGTTGAAGTGGATCGTCAAGTCTTTGTCTTCGTGCAAGTGCTCTATCCAAAGTTTTACGGTTTATGTTAAAATCAACACAAGTTTGTCTCATTTGATGAGCCTTCCTCAATTGATGGCTTACTAAGGAGGTTGTAATCACTCTTCGAGCGGCTCTCTTATCTCTTTCTTTGGTATTCTTTCCAATAGAATTGAGAGCGTCAAATAGATTTTTTGCAATAATAGAATTTCTCTCCGTTTTCTTGTTCATACGAATCTTAAATTTGTTTAGCAATGGTCTCATCTTTATCATCTTTAGCAATTGAACAAAGAGTTGGCATTGCTCGGTCAATGTCTTATTGCTAAAATTTTGGTTGAAAAGTTTTGTAGCCTGAAACCGAACAGTTCTTGTTGACCTCTTGCCTTCAAGATTCGCAATAATGTTCTCATCGATTTCAAATAACCATTTTGGGGTTCTTGAAGGTCTTGGATTTGGAATTTGTCTTTCATCCATGAGAGGGTCTTCATTTCTAAAGTAATTAGGTGTTACATATGGTTCACTTGGTGAGGCAATTCCACCTTCAATGTTAAAGTTTTCCACATTTTCACCTCCTATGTCAAAATTTTCCACATGTTGAGCATTTTCATTATCACTTTCAACATTTTCAAAATTTTCAATAACTTGTGGCACATTTTCCACATGTTGAGCATTTTCATTATCACTTTCAACATTTTCAATATTTTCACTTTCAAAATCTACATTTTCATTTTCAATAACTTGTGGCACATTTTCAATTTCAATTTCCTCTTCAGTTGAAGTAACATTAGCAATATTTAACATACCTTGTCTTCTCCTCCTATGACATTCTCTATCTCTTTCTCTATACACTACAACTTGGTCATTTGAAAGTTTTCTTTTACGTTTAGACTTTCGACGACTACTACTCCCCATTTTCCTCCACACATATGCTCCTTCGTGATTGACAATGTAAGTTTTCACTTTAAGAATCACCCAAAAGCACTAATTTGTCTCTAGCTGTTTGCAACCCCATGATCGTCGATAGAAAACATAGGACCCAGACTGTCGGCCCTTAGAATCAACAGAATGGCCCACAAACCCTTTTTTTTTTGGTTTTTAGTACCAAAATCAGATATCTGATAAAATCCGATATCCGATTTTATTGGATATTCGATTTTAGTACAAAAATATGTGGTCCCCAAAAAAAATTCCCGTTGCCGCCATTTATGAACTAAATTGCCACATGGCAGAAATCTTATATCCGATTAAATTGGATATCGGATTTTATTGGTCATATTTTAGAGAGAGAGAGGAGGAGAAGAGGGAGAGAGGGAGAGAGAGAGAGAGAGAGAGAGAGAGAGAGAGAGAGAGAGAGAGAGAGAGAGAGAGAAGGAGAGAGAGAGAGAGGAGGAGAGGGAGAGAGAGAGGAGGAGAGGGAGAGAGAGAGAGAGAGAGAGAGAGAGAGGACGAGAGGGAGAGAGGGAGAGAGAGAGAGAGAGAGAAAGGAGGAGAGGGAGAGAGGGAGAGAGAGAGAGAGAGAGAGAGAGAGAGAGAGAGGAGAGGGAGAGAGGAAGAGAGAGAGAGGAGGAGAGGGAGAGAGAGAGAGAGGGAGGGAGAGAGGGAGAGAGAGAGAGAGGAGGAGAGGGAGAGAGGGAGAGAGAGAGAGAGGAGGAGAGAGAGAGAGAGAGAGGAGAGGGAGAGAGGGAGAGAGAGAGAGATAGAGAGAGAGAGAGGAGGAGAGGGAGAGAGGGAGAGGGAGAGAGAGAGAGAGAGAGAGGAGGAGAGGGAGAGAGAGAGAGAGAGAGAGAGAGAGAGAATATGACCCCTAACAACATTATTTGGTGTCTTAAGGGGTCCGATAGTGTCGTTAGGGGTCATATGGTGTCCATAGGGGTCATATGGTGTCCCATGAACCCTTATGACCTCTTAGGACACCATATGACCCCTAATGACACCATATTGGGTCGCTTTGGGACATATTGTGTCCTAAGGGGTCATATTGTGTCTTAAGGGGTACTATGGTGTCCCAAGACACCATATGACCCCTATGGACACCATATGACCACTAACGACACCATAGGACCCCTTAAGACACCAAATCATGTCACTAGGGGTCACATTGTGTCCTATGACCCCGTACGACACAATATGATCCCTAACAACATGATTTGGTGTCTTAAGGGGTCCTATGGTGTTGATAGGGGTCATATGGTGTCCATAGGGGTCATATAGTGTCTTGGGACACCATAGGACCCCTTAAGACACAATATGACCCCTAACAACACAATATGACCCAAAGAGACCCAATATGGTGTCATTAGGGGTTATATGTTGTCATAAGAGGTCATAATGGTTCATGGGACACCATATGACCCCTAATGACACCATCAGACCCCTTAAGACACCAAATCATGTCGTTAGGGGTCATATTGTGTCGTACGACCTCGTAAGACACAATATGACCCCTAATGTTATGATTTGGTGTCTTAAGGGGTCCTATGGTGTCGTTAGGGATCATATGGTGTCTTGTGACACCATAAGACCCCTTAAGACACCAAATTGTGTCGTTAGGAGTCATATTGTGTCCTACAACCCCGTAAGACACAATATGACCCCTAACAACATGATTTGGTGTCTTAAGGGGTCCTATGGTGTTGTTAGGGGTCATATGGTGTCCATAGGGGTCATATGGTGTCTTGGGACACCATAGGACCTCTTAGGACACAATATGACCACTAATGACATGATTTGGTGTCTTAAGGGATCTGATGGTGTCGTTAGGGGTCATATGGTGTCCATAGGGGTCATATGGTGTCCCATGAACCCTTATGACCTCTTAGGACACCATATGACCCCTAATGACAACATATTGGGTCGCTTCGGGTCATATTGTGTCCTAAGGGGTCATATTGCGTCTGAAGGGATCCTATGGTGTCCCAAGACACCATATGACCCCTATGGACACCATATGACCCCTAACGACACCATAGGACCCCTTAAGACACCAAATCATGTCGTTAGGGCTCATATTGTTTCCTACGACCCTGTAGGACACAATATGACCCCAAACAACATGATTAGGTGTCTTAAGGGGTCGTATGGTGTCGTTAGGGGTCATATAATGTCTTGGGACACCATAGGACCCCTTAAGACACAATATGACCCCTAACGACACAATATGACCCAAAGCGACCCAATATGGTGTCATTAGGGGTCATATGGTGTCTTAAGGGGTCCTATGGTGTCCCAAGAGACCATATGACCCCAATCGACACCATATGACCCCTAACAACACCATAGGACCCCTTAAGACACCAAATCATATCGTTAGGGATCATATTGTGTCGTACGGGGTCGTAGGACACAATACGACCCCAAACGATATGATTTGGTGTCTTAAGGTGTCCTATGGTGTCGTTAGGGGTCATATGGTGTCCATAGGGGTCATATGGTGTCTTGGGACACCATAGGACCCCTTAAGACACAATATGATCCCTAACGACACAATATGACCCAAAGCGACCCAATATGGTGTCATTAGGGGTCATATGGTGTCTTAAGGGGTCCTATGGTGTCCCAAGACACCATATGACCCCTATGGACACCATATGACCCCTAACGACACCATAGGACCCCTTAAGACACCAAATAATATCGTTAGGGATCATATTGTGTTGTACGGGGTCGTAGGACACAATATGACCCCTAACGACATGATTTGGTGTCTTAAGGGGTCATATGGTGTTGTTAGGGGTCATATGGTGTCCATAGGGGTCATATGGTGTCTTGGGACACCATAGGACCTCTTAGGACACAATATGACCCCTAACGACATGATTTGGTGTCTTAAGGGGTCCAATGGTGTCGTTAGTGGTCATATGGTGTCCATAGGGGTCATATGGTTTCCCATGAACCCTTATGACCTCTTAGGACACCATATGACCCCTAGTGACACCATATTGGGTCGCTTTGGGTCATATTGTGTCCTAAGGGGTCATATTGCATCTTAAGGGGTCCTATGGTATCCCAAGACACCATATGACCCCTATGGACACCATATGACCCCTAACGACACCATAGGACCCCTTAAGACACCAAATCATGTCTTTAGGGGTCATATCATGTCCTATGACCCCGTACGACACAATATGATCCCTAACGACATGATTTGGTGTCTTAAGGGGTCCTATGGTGTCGTTAGGGGTCATATAGTGTCTTGGGACACCATAGGACCCCTTAAGACACAATATGACCCCTAACGACACAATATGACCCAAAGCGACCCAATATGGTGTCATTAGGGGTCATATGTTGTCTTAATGGGTCCTATGGTGTCCCAAGAGACCATATGACCCCTGACAACACCATAAGACCCCTTAAGACACCAAATCATATCATTACGGATCATATTGTGTCGTACGGGGTCGTAGGACATAATATGACCCCTAACGACATGATTTGGTGTCTTGAGGGGTCCAATGGTGTCGTTAGGGGTCATATGCTGTCCATAGGGGTCATACGGTGTCTTGCGACACCATAGGACCCCTTAAGACACAATATGATCCCTAACGACACAATATGAACCAAAGCGACCCAATATGGTGTCGTTAGGGGTCATATGGTGTCTTAAGGGGTCCTATGGTGTCCCAAGACACCATATGACCCCTATGGACAACATATGACCCCTAACGACACCGTAGGACCCCTTAAGACACCAAAAAATATTGTTAGGGATCATATTGTGTTGTACGGGGTCGTAGGACACAATATGACCCCTAACGACATGATTTGGTTTCTTAAGGGGTCATATGGTGTCGTTAGGGGTCATAGGGTGTCCATAGCAGTCATATGGTGTCTTGGGACACCATAGGACCCCTTAAGACAGAATATGACCCCTAACAACACAATATGACCCAAAGTGACCCAATATGGTGTCACAAGGGGTCATATGGTGTCCTAAGAGGTCATAAGGGTTCATGGGACACCATATGACCCCTATGGACACCATATGACCCCTAACGACACCATCAAACCCCTTAAGACACCAAATCATGTCGTTAGGGGTCATATTGTGTCGTACGACCCCGTAAGACACAATATGACCCCTAATGTTATGATTTGGTGTCTTAAGGGGTCCTATGGTGTCGTTAGGGATCATATGGTGTCTTGTAACACCATAAGACCCCTTAAGACACCAAATTGTGTCGTTAGGAGTCATATTGTGTCCTACGACCCCGTAAGACACAATATGACCCCTAACGACATGATTTGGTGTCTTAAGGGGTCCTATGGTGTTTTTAGAGTTCATATGGTGTTGATAGGGGTCATACGGTGTCCTGGGACACCATAGGACCCCTTAAGATGCAATATGACCCCTTAGGACACAATATGACCCCTAACGAGATGATTTGGTGTCTTAAGGGGTCCGATGGTGTCGTTAGGGGTCATATGGTGTCCATAGGGGTCATATGGTGTACCATGAACCCTTATGAACTCTTAGGACACCATATGACCCCTAATGACACCATATTGGGTCACTTTCGATCATATTCTGTCCTACAGGGTCATATTGCATCTTAAGGGGTCCTATGGTGTCCCAAGACACCATATTACCCCTAACGACACCATATTACCCCTAACGACACCATAGGACCCCTTAAGACACCAAATCATGTCGTCAGGGGTCATATTTTGTGCTACGACCCCGTACGACACAATATGATCCCTAACGACATGATTTGGTGTCTTAAGGGGTCCTATGGTATCGTTAGGGGTCATATAGTGTGTTGGGACACCATAGGACCCCTTAAGACACAATATGACCCCTAACGACACAATATGACCCAAGGCAACCCAATATGGTGTCATTAGGGGTCATATGGTGTCTTAAGGGGTCCTATGGTGTCCCAAGAGACCATATGACCCCTATGGACAACATATGACCCCTAACAACACCATAGGACCCCTTAAGACACCAAATCATATCGTTAGGGATCATATTGTGTTGTATGGGGTCGTAGGACACAATATGACCCCAAACGACATGATTTGGTGTCTTAAGGGGTCCTATGGTGTCGTTAGGGGTCATATGGTGTCCATAGGGGTCATATGGTGTCTTGGGACACCATAGGACCCCTTAAGACACAATATGATCCCTAACGACAGAATATGACCCAAAGCGACCCAATATGGTGTCTTAAGGGGTCCTATGGTGTCCCAAGACACCATATGACCCCTATGGACACCATATGACCCCTAACGACACGATAGGACCCCTTAAGACACCAAATAATATCGTTAGGGATCATATTGTGTTGTACGGGGTCGTAGGACACAATATGACCCCTAACGACATGATTTGGTGTCTTAAGGGGTCATATGGTGTTTTTAGGGGTCATATGCTGTCCATAGGGGTCATATGGTGTCTTGGGATACCATAGGACCTCTTAGGACACAATATGACCCCTAACGACATGATTTGGTGTCTTAAGGGGTCTGATGGTGTCGTTAGTGGTCATATGGTGTCCATAGGGGTCATATGGTGTCCCATGAACCCTTATGACCTATTAGGACACCATATGACCCCTAATGACACCATATTGGGTCGCTATGGGTCATATTGTGTCCTAAGGGGTCATATTGCATCTTAAGGGGTCCTATGGTGTCCCAAGACACCATATGACCCTTATGGACACCATATGACCACTAACGACACCATAGGACCCCTTAAGACACCAAATCATGTCGTTAGGGGTCATATTGTGTCCTATGACCTCGTACGACACAATATGATACCTAACGACATGATTTCATGTCTTAAGGGGTCCTATGGTGTCGTTAGGGATCATATAGTGTCTTGGGACACCATAGGGCCCCTTAAGACACAATATGACCCCTAACGACACAATATGACCCAAAGCGACCCAATATGGTGTCTTTAGGGGTCATATGGTGTCTTAAGGGGTCCTATGGTGTCCCAAGAGACCATATGACCTGTAACAACACCATAGGACCCCTTAAGACACCAAATCATATCGTTAGCGATCATATTGTGTCGTACGGGGTCGTAGGACACAATATGACCCCTAACGACATGATTTGGTGTCTTAAGGGGTCCTATGGTGTCGTTAGGTGTCATTTGGTGTCCATAGGGGTCATATGGTGTCTTCGGACACCATAGGACCCCTTAAGACACAATAGGATCCCTAACAACACAATATGACCCAAAGCGACCCAATATGGTGTCATTAGGGGTCATATGGTGTCTTAAGCGGTCCTATGGTGTCCCAAGACACCATATAACCCCTATGGACACCATATGACCCCTAACGACACCATAGGACCCCTTAAGACACCAAATAATATCATTAGGGATCATATTGTGTTGTACGGGGTCGTAGGACACAATATGACCCCTAATGACATGATTTGGTGTCTTAAGGGGTCATATGGTGTTGTTAGGGGTCATAGGGTGTCCATAGGGGTCATATGGTGTCTTGGGACACCATAGGACCCCTTAAGACATAATATGACCCCTAACAACACAATATGACCCAAAGTGACCCAATATGGTGTTACTAGGGGTCATATGGTATCCTAAGAGGTCATAATGGTTCATGGGACACCATATGACCCCTATGGACACCATATGACCCCTAACGACACCATCAAACCCCTTAAGACACCAAGTCATGTCGTTAGGGGTCATATTGTGTCGTACGACCCTGTAAGACACAATATGACCCCTAATGTTATGATTTGGTGTCTTAAGGGGTCCTATGGTGTCGTTATAGATCATATGGTGTCTCGTGATACCATAAGACCGCTTAAGACATGAAATTGTGTTGTTATGAGTCATATTGTGTCCTACGACCCTGTAAGACACAATATGACACCTAATGACATGATTTGGTGTCTTAAGGGGTCCTATGGTGTTGTTAGGGGTCATATGGTGTCCATAGGGGTCATATGGTGTCTTGGGACACCATAGGACCTCTTAGGACACAATATGACCCCTAACGACATGATTTGGTGTCTTAAGGGGTCTTATGGTGTCGTTAGGGGTCATATGGTGTCCATAGGGGTCATATGGTGTCCATAGGGGTCATATGGTGTCCCATGAACCCTTATGACCTCTTAGGACACCATATGACTCCTAATGACACCATATTGGGTTGCTTTGGGTCATATTGTGTCCTAAGGGGTCATATTGCTTCTTAAGGGGTCCTATGGTGTCCCAAGACACCATATGACCCCTATGGACACCATATGACCCCTAACGACACCATAGGACCCCTTAAGACACTAAATCATGTCGTTAGGGGTCATATTGTGTCCTACGACTCGGTACGACATAATATGATCCCTAACGACATGATTTGGTGTCTTAAGGGGTCCTATGGTGTCGTTAGGGGTCATATAGTGTCTTGGGACACCATAGGACCCCTTAAGACACAATATGACCCCTAACGACACAATATGACCCAAAGCGACCCAATATGGTGTCATTAGGGGTCATATGGTGTCTTAAGGGGTCCTATGGTGTCCCAAGAGACCATATGACCCCTATAAACACCATATGACCCCTAACGACACCATAGGACCCCTTAAGACACCAAATCATATCGTAAGGGATCATATTGTGTCGTATGGGGTCGTAGGACACAATATGACCCTAAACGACATGATTTAGTGTCTTAAGGGGCCCTATGGTCTCATTAGGGGTCATATGGTGTCGATAGGGGTCGTATGGTGTCTTCAGACACCATAGGATCCTTTAAGACACAATATGATCCCTAACGACACAATATGACCCAAAGAGACCCAATATGGTGTCATTAGGGGTCATATGGTGTCTTAAGGGTCCTATGGTGTCCCGAGACACCATATGACCCCTATGGACACCATATGACCCCTAACGACACCATAGGACCCCTTAAGACACCAAATAATATCGTTAGGGATCATATTGTGTTGTACGGGGTCGTAGGACACAATATGACCCCTAGTGACATGATTTTGTGTCTTAAGGGGTCATATGGTGTTGTTAGGGGTCATATGGTGTCCATAGGGGTCATATGGTGTCTTGGGACACCATAGGACCTCTTAGGACACAATATGACCCCTAACGACATGATTTGGTGTCTTAAGGGGTCATATGGTGTTGTTAGGGGTCATATGGTGTCCACAGGGGTCATATGGTGTCTTGGGACACCATAGGACCTCTTAGGACACAATATGACCCCTAACGACATGATTTGGTGTCTTAAGGGGTCCGATGGTGTCGTTAGTGGTTATATGGTGTCCATAGGGGTCATATGGTGTCCATAGGGGTCATATGGTGTCCCATGAACCCTTATGACCTCTTAGGACACCATATGACTCCTAATGACACCATATTGCGTTGCTTTGGGTCATATTGTGTCCTAAGGGGTCATATTGCATCTTAAGGGGTCCTATGGTGTCCCAAGACACCATATGACCCCTATGGACACCATATGACCCCTAACGACACCATAGGACCCCTTAAGACACCAAATCATGTCATTAGGGGTCATATTGTGTCCTATGACCCCGTACGACACAATATGATCCCTAACGACATGATTTGGTGTCTTAAGGGGTCCTATGCTATCGTTAGGGGTCATATAGTGTCTTGGGACACCATAGGACCCCTTAAGACACAATATGACCCCTAACGACACAATATGACCCAAAGCGACCCAATATGGTGTCATTAGGGGTCATATGGTGTCTTAAGGGGTCCTATGGTGTCCCAAGAGACCATATGACCCTTAACAACACCATAGGACCCCTTAAGACACTAAATCATATCGTTAGGGATCATATTGTGTCGTACGGGGTCACAGGACACAATATGACCCCTAACGACATGATTTGGTGTCTTAAGGGGTCCTATGGTGTCATTAGGGGTCATATGGTGTCCATAGGGGTCATATGGTGTCTTGGGATACCATAGGACACCTTAAGACACAATATGATCCCTAACGACACAATATGACCGAAAGCGACCCAATATGGTGTCATTAGGGGTCATATGGTGTCTTAAGGGGTCCTATGGTGTCCCAAGACACCATATGACCCCTATGGACACCATATGACCCCTAACGACATCATAGGACCCCTTAAGACACCAAATAATATCATTAGGGATCATATTGTGTTGTACGGGGTCGTAGGACACAATATGACCCCTAATGACATGATTTGGTGTCTTAAGGGGTCGTATGGTGTCATTAGGGGTCATAGGGTGTCCATAGGGGTCATATGGTGTCTTGGGACACCATAGGACCCCTTAAGACACAATATGACCCCTAACGACACAATATGACCCAAAGTGACTCAATATGGTGTCACTAGGGGTCATATGGTGTCCTAAGAGGTCATAAGGGTTCATGGGACACCATATGACCCCTATGGACACCATATGACCCCTAACGACACCATCGGACTCCTTAAGACACCAAATCATGTCATTAGGGGTCATATTGTTTCCTACGATCTTGTAAGACACAATATGACCCCTAATGTTATGATTTGGTGTCTTAAGGGGTCCTATGGTGTCGTTAGGGATCATATGGTGTCTTGTGACACCATAAGACCCCTTAAGACACCAAATTGTGTCGTTAGGAGTCATATTGTGTCCTACGACCCCGTAAGACATAATATGACCCCTAACGACATGATTTGGTGTCTTAAGGGGTCCTATGGTGTCGTTAGGGGTCATATGGTGTCCATAGGGGTCATATGGTGTCCCATGAACCCTTATGACCTCTTAGGACACCATATGACCCCTAATGACACCATATTGGGTCGCTTTGTGTCATATTGTTTCCTAAGGGGTCATATTGTGTCCTAAGGGGTCCTATGGTGTCCCAAGACACCATATGACCCCTACGGACACCATATGACCCCTAACGACACCATAGGACCCCTTAAGACACCAAATCATGTCGTTAGGGGTCATATGGTGTCCTAAGGGGTCATAGACCACAATATGACCCCTTAGGACATAATATGACCCAAAGAGACCCAATATGGTGTCATTAGGGGTCATATGGTGTCCTGAGAGGTCATAAGGGTTCATGGGACACCATATCACATAACTATCATTAGGGGTCATAGTTATGGGTCGTAAGACACAATATGACCCCTAACGACATGATTTGGTGTCTTAAGGGGTCCTATGGTGTCCCAATACACCATATGACCCCTAACGACACCATAGGTACCCTTAAGACACCAAATTATGGCGTTAGAGGTCATAGGGTCTCTCTCTCTCCTTCCTTCTCTCTCTCTCTCTCTCTCTCTCTCTCCTTCCTTCTCTCTCTCTCTCTCTCTCCCTCTCCTTCTCTCTCTCTCTCTCTCCTCCTCTCTCTCTCTCTCCCTCTCTCTCTCCCTCTCCTTCTCCTTCTCTCTCTCTCTCTCTCTCTCTCTCTCTCCCTCTCCTCCCTCTACCTCCCTCTCTCTCTCTCCCTCTCCTCGTCTCTCTCTCCCTCTCTCTCTCCTGCTCCCTCTCTCCCCCCCCCCCTCTCTCTCTCTCTCTCTCTCTCTCTCTCTCTCCCCCTCTCCCTCTCTCCCCCCTCTCTCTCTCTCTCTCTCTCTCTCTCTCTCTCTCTCTCTCTCTCTCTCTCTCTCTCTCTCTCCCTCTCCTTCTCTCCCTCTTTAAAATATGACTAATAAAATCCGATATCTGATTTAATCGGATATCGGATTTCTGCCATGTGGCAGTTTACTTCATAAATGGGGGCAAAGGGAAATTCATCAGGGACCGCAAATTTTTGTACTCAAATTTTTGAATTTCAAATTTCGGCTCGGGAATGCTTTGGTATTAGGCTTGGAAGTTACAAGCCTGGAAAGTCAACTAAAAAAACGTGTTTTTTCAGTATTCCCTGGTTTTCCAGACTTTACACTGGTGGCTGATGACTTTTCTGTAGCCAAAATTGATAAAATGAAAAGGGTTTTTTAAGGATGTTCCCAGCTTTCCAACAATATAAGGCTTGTCTTATTTTGACTTTAGTAAATAATTATTATTTATTTTCTAATTGAATTCTGACAATAGTCCCGATTGGTATACTAATTGAAAAACACTCATAACTTTCAAATGGTATAACATTTTTTGAAACCGAAACATGCGTCACATCCTATGCTTCGTCTACTATAGGGAAAAATTAACAAAAATTAAATTTCATAAGGTTTTGACCAAGTTAAGGTGGTCAGACGTAGGAGTTTCTGAATTTCTGAAAAGCTGAAGTAAAAAAATCATAAATAATTATTTAATTCATAAAAAATTAAAAAAAAATATGTGTCACATCCGGACATGAGTCTAATACTTATATTATAAATATTATAAAAAAATATTAAGATTTTATTTTGATTAGGGTGGTCAGACATACATCTACTTCTTATTTTTTTCCTGAAATTTTAGTGCCACTGCATTGAAATTTGAATTTTTCATCAAATAAGATTTTTTTTTTCCAAAAAACAACTAGTAGCTTAGAAACTACATTCAATTTTCTATATATTCTCTTCTTACATATTTTAAAAATAATGTTCACAACTTATTCAAATTTTCATGTCAAGTTGCATAACTCTGATTTTTCTGAAATTTCATTGCCACTTAAGGGCCTGTTTTGGCACACCATGATCCTGCACATACCCACACCTTATTCAGGACACCCTGGAATAACAAAGATGGTAGCTGATTTGAAAACATTGTATTTCTAGCCTAAACTCAGGAAAGAAGTGGTTGAGTATGTAGCACAATGTCTGGAATGTCAAAGAGTAAAAGCTGAACATGTTCATCCAGTAGGACTTCTATTCCAACATGTTATACCAAAATACAAGTGGCAAGTAATCAGTATGGATTTCATCCAAGGATTACCGATGAGTAAGAATAAGTATGACACTATCTTAGTAGTGGTGGACAAGTTGACTAAAGTTTCACATTTCATACCTGGTAATCTAAAAGATGGATCATTTGTTCTTGCCAAGAAATTTGTGCAAGAAACTTTTCGGTTACATGGAGTTCCAAAAACTATAATATCTAATAGGGATACCAGGATGACTTCCAGATTTTGGACAACATTGAATGCAGCATTGGGAATAAGGCTAAATTTTAGCTCAGCATATCATCCTCAGACTGACGGCCAAATAGAAAGGGTTAATCAGGTAGTGGAGGATCTTTTGAGAATGTATTGCATGGATCAACAGTACAAATGGGAGGAGTACTTTCCCTTAGTTGAATTTGCTTATAACAACTCCTTTCATGCATCATTAGGGATGGCACCTTTTGAAGCACTATATGGGAGAAAATGTCGCACACGTATCAGCTAGGATAGACTAGAGGATAGGATCATTATTGGTCTAGATTTACTCAAGGAAATGGATGAGCAGATGGTGTTAATTAAGAGTAGATTGAAGGAAGCAGCTGACCGACAAAAGAGTTATGCAGACCAAAATAGAACTTTTAGACAATTCACTACAAGAGATAAAGTTTATTTGAGAGTCAAACCTCATAAGAGTTCTATCTCATTTGGAAAATCATCAAAATTGGCTCCAAGATATGTGGGACCCTTTAATGTACTGGAGGTTATCAATCCAGTTGCTTATAGATTAGCTTTACACCCTGCTCTAGCTCGAATCCATAATGTGTTTCATGTGTCTTTATTGAAACCTTACAATGCTAATGCATCTCATATTCTTGATTGGCAATCCTTATAGGTTCAGGATCTAGGGGTGGTGCTAGTGGAGCCCATCCGAATCCTAGATCAGTGTAGTGTGAAGCTACGTAGCAGAGATTTCACTCAGTATAAGGTTCAGTGGGACCAATATTCTGAGGATAGTGCTACATGGGAGGATGTTGAGATGATTGACAGTCATTTTCCTCATTTGCTTTCTTAGGAAATAACTGCTATTTAATTTTGGATATTTTGAAACAATTATTTAAATTTTATGATGTAAACTTGGATAGCCTATGTGCTCTTGGTATTATTATTTGAATTTGATTTATGATTGACATTTTATGAGATATTATTGTTTTGTGATTATTGGTGAGTGGCAAGCCATCGAGACGATGTCTCTTCCAAGAGGGGAAGGATGTCACGAATTGTTTTATTTAATAATGTGCAATTTAAAGATGTAATGTGATTTTGAAATTTAAAATAGATTAGATCATTCATAATATAGTGTGAGGAAATATAGTATGCTTTTTACTCCTGCAATTGATATGAAATTTGACACTTAATATTCTTTTGGGTTTGTCAATACTGATAAACTTTTGAGTGCAAGTAATGCAGGATGAGGTGAAGGAGGTTGAAGGCGAGAACACGAATCAGGTAGAATTGCTTTTAACTAAATGACTTTGATGGAAAAGGGAATCTCTCATAGACCATAGTAGAAAAGTTTGTTTGTGCAATTGTGACTTCATCAATGTATGATTTTGTATTAGAAACAAAATGATGTGAGTAATTGGTAATCGTTACATTGATTTCGTCTATAAAAGTGAAAATTAGTTTGCTATTTAGAGTTATGAAATTTATCGACTTAACGTTCTTTATTAAGATGATTTAATGTTTCTAGAAAAAGAGAATGCAAATATAATTTTACTTATGATTGATGTGTTTACAATTATATGGAATTTGTATGCATGAAATTTCGATAATTGTTTTATAATTTGTCTTATTTTAAAGTGATTAAGATAATTTTTATTTCAATTTGAAGTATTATGTTTCAAATATTCTTGTATATGATTTAGGATTATATATATATCATCTTTATTTTAAAACACTTTTACAAATAGAAATAAACAAATCGGACGTTTAATATATATAAATATACAATTAATTTATATATATATATCCTAATGTTTTAAGTAGGTTTTCTTTTTATTTTTATTTAAAAAAAAAAAACCATGTTATTATATATTATTGTTTTATTAAATATGTTAATAGTAAAAGGTGGCGGGTTGAAAGAGTAAAACAACTGTTAGAAGCCGATGGTAGAGCCATTTTGGTCAGCTTGGTAGTCAACGTCCTCCACCCACGGTAGCCGTTGTCGAACCAATTAAATATGTCGAAGCACGATAAGAGACTTAACACTCCCATGACCCTTGGTGGGTGACTTGGCATGTAACCCTGATCCTCGGTGAATTAGCTGAGAAGTCAACAGATAACTTAAACTCCTCCATTCCACGCAGCACATGTTCAAAACTCAATTTATTTCTCCATCTCCACGCAGCAAAAAGGAAGACTCCTTGTGGTAGTATAAACTAAACATAGATAGACTCAACTTGGCATGAAGTTAACGTGGAGATAGACTTAAATTGCGGTAAAGAATTGCAAGAAGAATGAGTTATAAGCTGCAGTGCACATAAGATAACCTACACGCAAGTGACTGCCATATCAAATCTACAGATAGACTCCCCATCTCACGGTGTTAGGAGAAAGACCTGTCCAATGTAGAAGTCAGTTGAATGCCAAACACGCATCAAAGGATAACATATCTCTCAGACGTGGAAGAATAAGAGGAAATAAAGGTAAAAGACTTCAAAACCCTTGCAATCACCGAGCCCTTAATACAAGAGTAAACGTAGGGAAAAAGTGAATAAATAGAGATGGAGGACGAGAGGAAAACACACACATTCCTTCATTCATTTTCACAAGGAAGGAAGAGCGATAAATTCTTGAAGGGAAGGTTAAAATAGAAGAGAGGAGAAGATATTTGGAGATTATCATAGAGATTGAGAGATAGAGATAGTTTGATATAGAGATAAGAATAGTTGGAGAGAGAGAGACTTGCGATCAAGGCGTGGAATTATTTGACGAAAGAGCATCAAGGTCGAAATCTTACAAACCACTCTAAGTTTTCAAAAGGTTAGAGTTCTTTGTTTTTGTTTATTTTATTTGTTATATTTGGTATAAAATGTATAGAAATGGAAGTTTAGATAATAGGTACGTACGTCCAAATGGGTAGCAATTATTATTATTTTATTTGAAATGCTTCTAAAACCATTGTGGAATAGAAGAAAAGAATTTAGAGAAAAGACGTTGTTAATATCGTATTTTGCCCAAAATTAATTAGTTCTAATTCTATTTTAAGAATGTGTTTGCGTACTTTTGGTTATATATTAGATTAATTTCATACATGTATAACACCTTCTTTTGCATGTACCTTATTTAGTCGAAATACTGATTTTCAGATTATTGCTTATAAAAGTTTATCGTTTTCCAAAATATGAAAGATTGTCTTCAATAGATATATTAGACAAGTAATGATTAGTAAGGAAAATGATATCTCTATTTTTGTTTTAAAAGAAAGATTGTATTCTCAATGGAATTTGTGTTTGAGGGAATCAAGCTAGGGTTAAGCTTGAGTTAGAAAATTTACCTTTCAGGACGGGTGCCGAATGTGGATGTTTTTAGGGAGAATAGTTGCTTTTTCCAACTATTATTTTGCTGTGCATGGCATATACTCGACCGAGTTATTGTTTGAATTATCCATAGAAATTGATTGAAATTCCTTATTTATGCTCTCTACCACATCCTAGTATGATAGAAAATGCTTGTTTCTTAGAATGAAGTAGAAAAATGAAAATGCATATATTATCTAGGCATGCACCAGATTCCCTCTTGCTTTCGAATTCTTTGGTTAAACCAATTCGTGCAGGGTCAGGTATTCTTGATTGACCAAGAATTCTAGGGAAGTGTAAGCTTCAAGGTTGGGTGGAAAAAGCATCTGATTCTTGTTCTCGTCTGCGTTCAAAGGACAAAAGGAAGCGACTCAGACTAAAGATCGACGGATGCATCTTCTTGTATATTCTTAAGGCAATTTAGAAGCCTAAGTAGGAAATAAGAACTTCTTAGTAGGAAATTATATTATTCATTTGCATTATAATGATATATCTATGAATTCTTTTATATCCATATTCTATGTTTGTTTATATCTTGTATAAAATATGCTTAGAGATTGAAATTTAAGTTTATTTATGAATAAAGAGTAGTTTAGGTTTAGATCCTAGATTGACGCCTTTACACTAAAACACTAGCACTTTGGAGATCCAGCAACATTCACCGGCAAGCAAGTAACTATTGCACAATTACTGGTATCTGTTACACCGACAAGATATAATGATCACTGGCACTTCGAATGGCATGGAAAACACTTGGTAATGTCGAAGACATCATCTGGGCATCTTGTCTTGGAGTTTTGTTCATTGGTATATTCATAGTTGCATATTTGTTGTTACTGGCAAATAGGTCTAGGGTTACACCGGCAGGTTTATCTTTTCTAGATCAACATGGCATGCTATGGAGATGATTAATTATTGTTGTAAATTCATTAAGCCAACATGTTCAATCGGTTATTGCATTGGATATTATATTGTTTGTAAAATATTTTTATTGTAATATCTTGTAGAGCCGACCTACTAAAATTGGTCTTAGGTTATGGTATAAATGTAAGATCTTATTTGTAAGATCAAATGTGGAATGCGAAAAAGGATTGTGTGAAGGTATATGTGAGATTAAGGAAAGTTATACACACAGACATCATTTGAAGATTGAAGGAGGGATTTTGTGGAAGCATATCAGCATTACACCGGTACTGAATCCAACATATGAAGATGCTATTTTGTGCAGTACATTCTTATTGGATTTAACCATCCAACTGTAGTCAGTGTGACTCCCATTTTGTGATTGAGCAGTGAGCTCTAGGCTATTGGCCTTTCTGCATGTGCAGACCCCATTTATGTACACTTACTATCTACAGTAGTATCATCTGATTGTGGGTAAGGTTTCCCACCATGGTTTTTCCCCTTACAGGGTTTCCAGGTACAAATATTGGTGTTATGTGTTGTGGATGACTTTGTGTTTATGTTTCATGCACTAATCCTTACCGGTATAGCAATTAACTGTTATAACTATCTACCGGCATACTTAACTGGTTTACCGGTATTAAGCATTAAGTTGGTTAAATTATTTTTGGTTTAAATTTATTTGACAACTGATTCACCCCCCCTCCCCCTCTCAGTTGTCTCCGGGACCTAACATTGACTAGATCTAAAATAATAAAAAATTGAAGAAAAATCCTTATCAAATATTTAACTATTGAATGATAGATTATAGTTATGCTCTACTACATAGTAGATAATCATATTCTACTAATCACTCTTGTCTAGCAATTTTTAAAATATAATTATTTAATTTTGAGATTTCATTTCAATTTAGCAAGTAAATATACTTGTAATTTTTTTATTAACCACTAATTTTGAAGTTGTATTTGTTTTAATAGATTATTTATGAGAGTAACTTACAATGTTTTATAAAATATTAGTGTTTTCTATTGACTCTTTATTGTTCATAAATTTATAAAGCATTCTATACAAATTTCAATTGATGTAATCACTAGAGCTCCTTTTAAGTATTAATTTTTTACAATAGACATCTTCAAACTACACTATTGATAGTTATTTGTATACAATCTCATTGGCCACTCTTATTACCTTATCCATATTAATAAAAATTTAATTTATGTATATTGAAATCATAATTAAGAACTATGAATTTTCTAATAGGTGCACCACTAAGTAAGGTTAATGGCAAAATAAAGTTTACAATTGAACTTGATACATGTATGATAAATCATTGATTATATCAACATGATAGATAGCAAATTGTATAATATATAAATTTTCATCCTTATATATTATAAAAAATAAATAAATTTATGAAATTAGATTATATTTAATAATATATAACCAAAATAAAATTTAATTTTAAATGAATACAAATCCTATTTTTCAACCATTGCGACATATAAATACATTTTAAAAAGCTACACCTCTCTAAATATAAATCTTAATAGGCTTAGAAAATGATTGAAAGTAAATAATAATATTCCCAAAGATGATTACAAACCATTGTTCCTTAGCATCTGCAGATACAAGAGGTTAAATCCATGTACATTTATAAATATACACTGATTCCATGCAAGTTAAGATAGTAGAAAGTTGAAAAGTAATTGGGTTCATTCACTCCAATGAAAGGAGTATATTGGAACTTGGCAGGAAGATCAGCAATCGGAGCATCTTGTCCTCAACGGATCCCAAGCAGTATGAAAACTTGTGTTTGATGGTTTCGCCCAGCTGAGACACCAGCGAAAGGACGCCTCTTCCAACACCGATTATACTATGGGGGTTTGTTTGTTTTGGTTAACACTTTGGCAATTTTACTACTTTCATTTATATAGAATGTCTTATAAATTTGAATCTAGATTTAGATCAATAAAGAAGCCAAATTTTTAATAAAGGATATCAATTTGTAGGATATAATTTTTCTAATCAACAATTAAAAATTCATTTGATTAGTCTATTGAGGTATCCCTATCAATCATTTGTGTGTGCATGGAAATAATTTCTCAGTTGCTTCTCCATCATTTCAATTAGACTACCAAACAACTCTAAATACATACACCATGTCAGAAGGATTATTGCATTTGCTCAAATTTGTAGAGACCACTGTACAATCTATTTCACTTTGACCAAACAAAGAGTATTAAAGCCATTATTTACTTTAATAATAAAATGATAGAACATCAAAAGTGTGTATTAATCATTAATAATCATTTATAGGTATTGAGAGGATGTTAAATATTGTGTCTTGGCATGAACGATATCATTTATAGGCTTAGGTGGTGTCTTGACATGATTTGAATATTAACATTTTGAACATCTAATTGCTTAAACTTAACAACAAAAATATAAGTCATGATTAATAGATCACTATTGAATAAAAACGTAAATATTTAATCATAATTTAGTTTCAAATTATTGAAACTATTGATGACAAACTTCGACTTTCATTAGCTAGTAACACGTCAAATGATGAAGCCTATTAACTCACAATCTTGTCTAGGAGAATCAATTTTTAAAGTAATTCAGCATAAGATAAAAATAAAAAAATTGCCAACACTTAAGCCTACAACTCAAAACCCTATTATAAATGCTTGGGATGAATTTTTTTATTCATGTCGCACTAAAAAACATGGAAACTATACTAAGATTTGAATCTGGAAAATAATTTGAATAATGTTTGCCCAAATGATGAACTCCATTTGTGTAGAGTACCAAAAGTACCGATGGAAATTGTACGATGATAATGCTGTAGGGGTAGTGCAAACACTTTGGGATTAGGAATACATAGAAAAATGAAAACAAGCACTCTTCTGAACATCAACGACTTTGGTTGCTGTAGATAGACACGTCTCATTTAGAGTTTTATTAGAGGATGGTATACATCAAACGCTTGGTCTGTTCTTACTCAAGAAAATTGATGGCTTTAGACTATAAATGTTCACCCAAAAGGAAACCAATGGCTTTAGAGCATAAATGTTCATTGACGTGTCTTGCTTCATTAAGGAGAAGTTGTGAACAGATTTAAGTAGTAGTTGAACAGGAACCATGGCAAGTGACTTACCTGAAGATTCTACACAAATTGTGCTTGCTGTCCGTGTCACTGTGTCAGTGATGCTGATGAGAAAAAAATGAGAAGAGTTTGCAGGTAAAATATTAGAGAATCCTACCAAAGAAATAATTTGTTTAAAATGAGACGAAGCAAATATAATCTCTCTGTAGCTGCTTCAATCTACTTATAACTGTCATAAAGCAAATCTGAAAAAATAAGATTCTTGGGTTGGAGAAAAGATGTGATCTAATTCCTAATCTAATTCGATTTGATTGTTCAATCTAAATCCAAATCTGATTTGATTTGATTTGATGTTGCCAAAAAAATTATTAGAATTTTTATATGCATTCTTTTGGACGCGTCTATTCTGGCTCCAAAAGTTACCTATCGTACAAATGACATGTATCTAGAGTCCATTGACATACATCCCTCCCATGCCCTCCCATAATGCGATGAGTCACATTCTGGGACCCACCATCAAGCTGATCTGGACGCATGTTGCCATTTTTCGGTTGACAAAAAGGCTTAATGAATAAACTCGAAGCGTTGACCATTTAGAGTGGCTGGTGTGGGCCCCTCTGACCCGTCCGCTTCGCCGTTACTGGTTACCATTTCCGTCATCCGTAATCCCACTCAAAGTTTGATTTTTTCAGACTCTTTTCTCCCGCTCGTAAGCCAAAATGGGATCTTTCAAACTAAATTAATATTCCCCCCATTATTAGAAAGAAAATAGTCACTTTGTTTGTGCCACGTAGCCCACGAATCAGCGAAAGTGACTAACACGCTATGTTAGTCGAATTCTCTATTTCGCGAGGAAAAAGAAATGGTGGCCATGCAGTCCGCAAATCAGCGAAGGCAACTAACTTGCCACGTTAGTCTAATTCACAGGTTTCGTAGGGCAAAAGAAAATGGCAGCCACGCAACCCACGAATCAACGAAATCTACTAACACGCTATGTTAGTTGAATTCGCTATTTCGCGAGGCAAAAGGAAATGGCGGCCACGCAGTCTGCGAATCAGCAAAAGTGACTAACACACTATGTTATTCAAATCTTCTATCAACATGCTATGTGCCTAGACAATGTTCCATGAATCTCTCTCTCTCTCTCTCTCTCTCTCTCTCTCTCTCTCTCTCTCTCTCCCCCTCTCTGCCTCTATCTCTCTATCTCACTCTCCTCCTCTATCAAGTGTATCTTTTTCCCACTCTCTCCCTACCTCCCCACCTCCCTTTCTCTTTTTCACTTAAGTCTCTCTCTCTCTCTCTCCCATTCTTTATCTCTAAAGTCTCTCCCTCTCATCCTCTCTATCTCACTCTCCCCTTCTCTTAGGTGTATCTCTCTCTTATTCTCTACCTCTCTCCTCCCCCTCCCTCTCTCCCTTTCTCATTAACTCTCTTTCTCACTCTCTCCCTCTCTCCCTCTCTTTGCACCAATTAGGGTGACCTCCAATGGTTAAATTGAGACACCAAGGTCCAAAATCACCAAGAAGGGAAAGTGCACTAACATATTTAAATTGAGACAACCTATGACCCCTTAGGACTCCATATGACATCTTATGTATCGTTACAAGTCATATGGTGTCCTAAGGACTCATATGGTGTCCTATGACCTCGTAGGACACATGCATGGATCCCTAGGATACCATATGAACCCTAAGAATGCCATATGTCCCTAGAGAGGGAGAGAGGGGTAGGAGAGTGAGGGAATGGGAGAGAGACACACCTAATAGAGGAGGAGAGTGAGATAGAGAGATAGATACTGAGAGGGAGAGACAAGAGATCAATGAGAGAAAGAGAAATGGAGAGAGAGAGGAGGGGAGACCGAGATAGAGAAAACATAATATTGATGAATCAACACCTTGAGGTCAACATAATTTGTATTCTAATGATGTTTCAAAATCATTGTTGAGTTATTATAGATGTATCTTCTTCTTCATCAATAACATACAAAGGTAGCTCATTAAACAAAACAAGCATTATCTCATCATATTGCTCAATATAACTAGGTAACTCATTAAACAAAACAATCAAAAACTTGTTATCAACACTTTTTCCTTGCTCTTTAACCTATTGTTCTATATCATCATACATATCATTTTATTGCAATAAATTTAATTTTTCTATTTCTACATCATTTGCAGGTGTATTGACAAAAGATAACTTTGTTTCTACCTCAAAAAAGTCTCTCTTTTGTTCAACAAAATAGTTCTTTAGATATATAATAGGACCTCTTGGACAAAGGAAAATGATGCTAGGGCATGAAAGTTGATTTGCAAAAGGACTTTGATAAGATTTGGGAGTTCCTTGAGGTGGAGACATCTCTTTAAAGGGTTTCTCTTGGGGAATGATGACCTAGTTTTCTACATACATTTAACATCTTGCATGCGTTGAAAGCTTCTAAATCTTGGGATTTCAACTTTAGAAGAATCACTTGAAGGTTGAATAGGCTTCACTTGAAGGTTGAATCTCTAGTCTCTTCTTCTCTTTCCATCAACCTCTCTCTCTCTCTAAACCCTTCCCTTCCTCCACCCCTCTCTCTCACATGAGATCTTTCTCTAGTCTCACACTCATTTTCCATCCCTTCCTCCCTCTCATTTAGTATCTATCTCTCTCTCTTATGTCTCTCTCTCTTGGGTTAGGCTTGGGTGGGAGAGAGGGGGAGAGAAGAGAGGATCGAAGGAGAGAGGGAGAGAGGGAAAGAATGTGAGAGAGAGACACTCGAGAGAGGGGGAGGGAAATAATGGGAAGGAGAGAGGGCGAGGGAAGAGAGAGGATGGGGGAGGGAGAGAGGGAAAGATGAGAATAATAGGAAAGAGAGACACCTATGAGAGAGGGGGGAGAGAGCCCCGAGAGAGCCCCGAGAGAGAGAGAGAGAGAGAGAGAGCTGAGAAAACAGAGATAGAAGGGTAGGGAGAGACACTAGAGAGAGAGAGAGAGAGGAAATAATGGGAGAGAGAGACCTAAGAGAGAGGGGGAGAGGGGAGAGAGATGGATGGGGAGGGAGGGAGAGAGGGAAAGAATGGAGAGAATGGAAATAATGGGAGAGAGACACCTACGAGGGAGAGAGAGATAGAGAAAGGGAAAGGGAGGGAAAGGGAGAGATGGATGAGAGAGAGAGGGAGATAATGAGAGAAAGAGAGAGATACCTAAGGGAGGGGGAGTGAGAGAGATAGAGATAGAGGGTGAGAGAGAGAAGGGGGTTGGGAGGAAGAGAGGTAAAAAGAGTTAGAGGGAAAGAGATAGAGACCATATGGTATCCTAAGGGGTCATATGGTGTTCTACAACCCCTCAGGACACCATATGACTCCTTAGGACACCGTATGGTGTCGTTATTGGTCGTATTGTGTCCCTTAGTACACCATATAACCCCTTAGGTGTTGTTAGGGGTCATATTATGTCCTAAGGGGTCAGATAGTGTCTTATGACCCCTTAGGACACGAAATGGTGTTGTTATGTGTCATATGGTGTCCTAAGGGGTCATATGGGGTCCTATGACCCCTTAGGACACCATATGACCCCTTAGGACACCATGTGGTGTCGTTAGGGGTCATATGGTGTCCTATGACCCTTCACGACACCATATGACCCCTCAAGACTCCATATGGTGTCATTATGGGTCGTATGGTGTCCTAAGAGGTCATATAGTGTTCTACGACCCCTTAGGACACCATAGAACCCCTTAGGACACCATTTGGTGTTATTATATGGTATCCTAAGGGGTCATATCGTGTTCTATGACCTCTTAGGAGACCATATGACCCCTTAGGACACCACATGGTGTTGTTATGGTTCATATGGTGTCTTAAGGGTTCATATGGTGTCCTATGACCCCTTCAGACACCTATCTCGGTCTCCCCTCCTCTCTCTCTCCATCTCTCTTTCTCTCATTTATCTCTTCTCTCTCCCTCTTAGTATCTATCTCTCTATCTCACTCTCCTCCTCTATTAGGTGTGTCTCTCTCCCATTCCCTCGCTCTCCTACCCCTCTCTCCCTCTCTAGGGACATATGGTATTCTTAGGGTTCATATGGTATCCTAGGGATCCATGCATGTGTCCTACAGGGTCATAGGACACCATATGACTTGTAACGATACATAAGATGTCATATGGAGTCCTAAGGGGGTCATAGGTTGTCTCAATTTAAATATGTTAGTGCACTTCCCCTTCTTGGTGATTTTGGATCTTGGTGTCTCAATTTAACCATTGGAGGTCACCCTAATTGGTGGAAAGAGAGGGAGAGAGGGAGAGAGTGAGAAAGAGAGTTAATGAGAAAGGGAGAGAGGGAGAGAATAAGAGAGAGATACACTTGAGAGAAGGGGAGAGTGAGATAGAGAGGATGAGAGGGAGAGACTTTAGAGAGAAAGAATGGGAGAGAGAGAGAGAGAGAGAGAGAGAGAGAGAGAGAGAGAGAGAGAGAGAGAGAGAGAGAGAGAGAGAGAGAGAGAGAGAGAGAGAGTTAAATGAAAAAGAGAAAGGGAGGGGGGGAGGTAGGGAGAGAGTGGGAAAGAGATACACTTGACAAAGGAGGAGGGTGAGATAGAGAGATAGAGGCAGAGAGGGAGAGAGACTTAAGTCAGAAAGAATGGGAGAGAGAGGGAAAGAGAGAGAGAAGATTCATGGAACATTGTTTAGGCACATAGCATGTTGATGGAAGATTCAACTAACATAGTGTGTTAGTCGCTTTCATTGATTCGCGGACTGTGTGGCCACCATTTCCTTTTGCCCCATGAAATAGCGAATTCGACTAACATAGCGTCTTAGTAGCTTTCGCTGATTCATGGGTTGTGTGGCTGCCATTTTATTTTGCCCTGCAAAACCTGTGAATTTGACTAACATGGCGCGTTAGTCGCTTTCGTTGATTCGCAGGCTACATGGCCACCATTTATTTTTCCTCGTGAAATAGCGAATTCGACTAACATGGTGTGTTAGTCGCTTTTGTTGATTCACGGACTATGTGGCCACCATTTCCTTTTGCCTTGCGAAACATCCTAGTCTAATCTGTTGGGCCCACCATCCTTTCGCTGCTTTGTGAAAGATAAACTCCATGCTATTTCGCCCACCGAAATAACGCAGACCATCAGATCCTTTTCAAGATGAACCTTCTTTACTTTCCATGCCATCCTACATCGAGGAAGCCTACGTCGATAAGACCAAAACAACCTGAAAGCGACTAACATGCTATATTAGTTGAATTCGTTGTTTCGTGGTCCAAAAGGAAATGGCGGCCACGTAGTCTGCGAATCAGCGAAAGTGACTAACATGCTATGTTAGTCAAATTTGTTGTTTTGTGAGGCAAAAGGAAATGGTGGCCACACAGTCTGTGAATCAGTGAAAGTGACTAACATGCCATGTTTGTCGAATTTGCTATTTCGCAGGGCAAAAGGAAATGGCGGCCACGCAGCCTGCGAATTAGCGAAAGCCCTTTATTTTCATCGGGATAACATACACTATCGGCAATGAGGAAAAAATGTCATCTCGATACCTGATGGGGCTATTGGTGGAGCTCTTACCGATAACTGATGGAGTCATGTCTTCATAGCGGTGACATCGGGTTATCGGGAGGTCCCAATTTATGTTACCTCGATACTCGATGCACTAAATGGAGAAGGAGACTCTATCAGAGAGACTCTCTCCGATAAAGTGATACCAAGCAAGAAGGGGAGTCAGACTCATTGGGATAACATACATTGTTGGGAAGATGCATTTTGAGTTATCCCGATGCCCGATGAGGAAGATGAGCTCGGCACAAATGAAGTGACTACATCAGGGAAGCCTACGCCGATAAGACCAAAACAACCTGAAAGCGACTAACACGCCATGTTAGTCGAATTCTCTATTTCACGAGGAAAAATAAATGGTGGCCACGTAGCTCGCAAATCAGCGAAAGTTACTAACATGCCATGTTAGTCGAATTCATAGGTTTTGCAGGGCAAAAGAAAATGGGGGCTACATAGCCCATGAATTAATGAAAGCTACTAACACTCTATTTTAGTCGAATTCGCTGTTTCGTGGGGAAAAGGAAATGACGACCACTCAGTCTGCGAATCAGTGAAAGTGACTAACACGCTATGTTAGTCGAATCTTCCATCAACGCGATATGTGCCTAAACAATGTTCCTTGAATCTTCTCTCTTTCATTCTTTCTCTCTTAACTCTCTCTCCCTCTCCCTGCCTCTATCTCTCTATCTCACGAGAGAGAGAGAGAGAGAGAGAGAGAGAGAGGAAATAATGGGAGAGAGAGACCTAAGAGAGAGGGAGAGAGGAGAGAGAGAGATTGATGGGGAGGGAGGGAGAGAGGGAAAGAATGGAGAGAATGGAAAGAATGGGAGAGAGACACCTATGAGAGAGGGAGAGAGATAGAGAAAGGGAAAGGGAGGGAAAGGGAGAGATTGAGAGAGAGAGAGGGAGATAATGAGAGAAAGAGAGAGACACCTAAGGGAGGGCGAGTGAGAGAGATAGAGATAGAGGGTGAGAGGGAGAAGGGAGTTGGGAGGGAGAGAGGTAAAAATAGTTAAAGGGAAAGAGATAGAGACCATATGGTATTCTAAGGGGTCATATGGTGTTCTATAACACCTTAGGACACCAGATGACCCCTTAGGGCACCATATGATCCCTTAAGACACCATACGACCCATAACGATACCATATGGTGTCCTAAGGGGTCATAGGATGCCATATGACCCCTCAAGACACCATATGGTGTCCTAAAGGGTTATATGGTATTCTATGACCCCTTAGGAAACTATTTGGTATTATTATAGGTCCTATGGTGTGCTAAGGGATCATATAGTGTCCTATGACCCTTTAGGACACCCTATGACCCCTTAGATGTCGTTAGGGGTCATATTATGTCGTAAGGGTCATATGGTCTCACTATGTGTCTTATGTTGTCCTATGACCCCTTAGGAAACCATATGGTGTCGTTAGGGGTTGTATGGTGTCCTAAGGGGTCATATGGTCTCCTACGACCCCTTACAACACCATTTGGGCCCTTCGGACTCCATATGGTGTCGTTATGGGTCATATGGTGTCCTAAGGGGTCATATATTGTTCTATGACCCCTTAGGACACCATTTGGTTTCATTATGGGTCGTATGGTGTGCTAAGGGGTCATAGGACAAATGGTGTCCTAAGCGGTCATATGGTGTCCTATGACCCCTTAGGACTCCATATGACATATTATGTGTTGTTACGGGTCATATGGTATCCTAAGGAATCATATAGTGTCCTATGACCCCTTAGGACACATGCATGGATCCCTAGGATACCATATGACCCTAGAGAGGAAGAGAGGGGGAGGAGAGGGAGGGAATGGGAGAGAGATACACCTAAGAGAGGAGGAGAGTGAGATAGAGAGATAGAGACTAAGAGGGAGAGACAAGAGATAAATGAGAGAAAGAGAGATGGAAAGAGAGTTGGAGATACACCTTCCCTCCCTCTATCTCTATCTCTCTCACTCCCGCTCCCTTAGGTGTCTCTCTCTTTCTCTCATTATCTCCTTCTCTCTCTCTCTCCATCTCTCCCTACCCCTCCATTTCCCTTTCTCTATCTCTCTCCCTCTCTCTTAGGTTTCTCTCTCCCATTCTTTCCATTCTCTCCATTCTTTCCCTCTCTTCCTCCCTCCCCATCCATCTCTCTCTTCCCTCCCTCCCTCCCTTTCCTCTCACTCACTCTGACTCTCACTCCTCTCTCCCTCTCTCTTAGGTTATCTCTCCCATTATTTCCTTTGTCTCTCTCTCTCTCTCTACCAGGTCTCTCTCCCCCCCTCTCTTTTAGGTGTCTCTCTTTCCTATTATGTTCATCTTTTCCTCTCTCCCTCCCCCATCATCTCTTAGGTCTGTCTCTCTCCCATTCCCTCCCTCTCCTCCCCCTCTCTCCGTCTCTTAGGTCTATCTCTCTCCCATTACTTTTTTGAGGGAATTTGCAAACGTATGGGTGAAGTAGACTTTTGATTGCTTAAAAATGATTATGTTATTATGGACAATGATTTTTTAGTTTATTTAATGATGTTATTAAAGATAAATGTTTAGGCACTCAATTTGAAGATCTCAAACTAAATATTTCTTGTTGATTGTGATGATAAATTTATTTTATTGTATTTCTATAAGTTGTAATTTCTCCTATGATGATAAATTAGAGATTTGACCTTCACATAAAAATCTTACTAATATGAATATTGATAAGGAAAAGTGTTTTTCTATGAATGAACAAGCTTCTTACCTTGGTAAATTTGTAGAGCATGGGTTAGAAATACTAGTTATTCATGGTGCAAATGATGTTGAGATTGTTCTTTAAATTCATTAATTAAATGTGTTGACCCTAATAATGTTGATTGTGAAGAGGTTTTAAACTCAAGCCAAAATCATTCTAGAACTTATTAGCAAGGGCGGTTCTATTGTGGATATTTTTTTATGAAGGAGTTAAATTGGATAAAAACTCTAAAATCCTTACCTCTTCTTCAGAGACATTCCATATAGACTTACATCATGCTTGGATTGAAGGATTGAATTTTAATTTTGAGTCTAAAATGAAAAATAAACTCAACATTTCTAGTGGTAATATATTACAACTTTGTATCCATGAGTTTGATAAAAATGCATGTGATAGTGGATCTATTAATTTTATATGAATCATGACCTAGCTACAATGATGTGGATGAGTTGCAATATAAGATGAAGATACATATCAATGTGATGCAACTCATATTGAGGGGGTGCCTTTGTATTAGCATTTTTGTTTTGGTGCACCTATGTATCATGATAGACATGATTTAGACACAATAGGACCCCTAACATTCAAATGATTTTCAAAGATATCTTTCAAAAGTTACACTAATCATTTTAAAATTTCTCAAAGATTTGTCTATTTACATTTAATAATGTTTAGAGAATTTTTTACTTAATAAATTCCAAAAATTTTCAATAGTAACATATCCCTTTGGAAATATTATTTCTCTCTAAATCAACAAAAGAGAAAAATAATAAAAATATACTCATTCTTTGATATATTATATTAATAAAAAAAAAATGTAAAATACTAATATATCAAATTTAAGTTTACAATGGTGAAAAGTGAATAATTTGAATTTGTCTTCATATATCGTAGTTAAGAAATGCAAATAAATTTATATCTTTAAAAATTTAAACTTGATTATACTTTTTATAAGGTAATTGATATGTGAATAGTAAGCTAAATTTTTCCTATAAACATTGCCATCCACAAAAATGATACAACTTATGATAAATACATTTTGCATTGACCTTAAAATTTATATGAAAATATAACATGTTCAACAGATGCCACAATCTCAAAAGTTCTGCAATCTGTTTTTTTTTTTGACAATATATTTTTATACAGTTCTACATAATTACATTTGTGTCAACTTGGATCACAATAAATATATTGCTATAAATCCAACGATTTAAATGCTGCCATTAAAAGCTATACTAAACTATAAATACTTATCATATTCAGATACATTACAAATACTTACGGACATGTCTATTTCACTCCAAAATGGCATACCACACGACTAACACACAATGTTAGTCCCACCTTTCTAACCATAGATTTTTTATTGGATGACTGAGATTGCATAACACATCGTTGTTAGTCTGACAAATTCTCCCATTTGGAGCCAGAATAGACACAACCCAATACTTACACCTGTAAGCCTAAAAGCCAAGCTGAATCCTTAGAGTATACAGACAGTAATAGGAAGGTTACAGCAGTTTAGTTTGGGGTTAGTTCAATTCTAGATTCAATTTTAAATTTCTTCCTCCAGATCGAAAGATTATAGACCCTTATCCTAAGAAAACCCTAGATTTCTCTGGATTCAAATTAAAAAAATAGGTTACAGCAGCAAGAGAATGCCATATAGATCCTCGATCCACCTTCTACACTTACGTACCTGTGGCTCAAAAGGAATTTTAAAAGCTTGCATTTGGGTTGGTTGTGGTATGAGGCAATTTTATAGCATCTATTGTCTGTCGAGAGACATGGAAGTGGAAGATTTTGTGCTACGGCTGTAAGTATGTGGAGGAGATTTCCACATACTGTTGGGTGCACTTGTCTCCAAATAAAACGGACCATCAAAACCTGGTAATGGAGCTTCTTCTTCAAGTAATTTGTAGAACTTGTCTCATGCCAAGCCTGCCTTCTAGGTGATGATACGAATAGATCAAACCTAGTTTTAGCAGATTTGACTCGATGATACTCCTGACATAGGGCACAACACTCACAAAGGTAATGGACAAGGAATTCAAAGGTTCAATATCTGCGAAGATGCAATTTAACCACCTGAATAGGTACAAATGAGTTTGATTCAAAAGCTTTGAGGGGAAGAGTTTACCAGAATATACACCAACACCAAGAAAACTAGCACGACTTTGAGGGGAAGAGTTTACTAGATTATACACTAGCACCAAGAAAACTAGCACCTACTTTTGCTACATAAATCCCTAAAAAAATTGAGAATCATAAAAATCTAAACATCTCACCATCACACAAGAAAAATCATATAATGAAGGCTGTAAAAAAAAACTCAAACCTTTGGATGAAAACAATCTACTTCCACACCCATGGGCCCTCAAATCCCACTGCATTTTTCATTCCTTTCATGCTTTCTTCGTCTGGCGTTTGTTCATGGCTACACCTCACATGGAAAATGAAAAAGCATCTAGTTTTAGGTATTTTAAAAATTTTGAATTGTTTGAGCGGGAATAGAATTTCAAAAAATTCCCTCCCATGTAGTCATTTCAAATTTAGCCGTGCACGTGACTGATCGTGAGAACCACCGGAAAATGTTAGCTGCATGCAAATGTTTTCTGTCAACCGCAAAATGGCAATATGCCTCCACGTCAGCCCGATGGTGGATCCCAGAACGTGTTTGATGACATCATGGAGGGCATGCAATTTTGGAACTGCATCACGGCATGGCATGCCTTTTTGGAGCCAGAATAGCTATCGAGCAGGAAACTAATTTTAGAGACAGTTTACTCAATAGAAAAGGGGTTTTCTGGCATGAGACAGGTTTCAGCTCAAAACCCCACACAAAATGTAGCCTATCGGCTAAATATTTAAGAAATTGAAGTAAGTGAGGGTTACAATATTTAATGTCTAAGAAACTAAAATAAATGTTACATGACCCCATTATAATTAATTTGTAGAATTAAGACTTAGCATCTAAGTTAACATATAGTAATTGTAGGGTTCAATGCCTTGACTAGGTACTAGACATTATTCACTTTAATATTTTGCAGAGGTGGAGTAGAATGTACATGATCTCATTATAACTAATTTTTGTAGAACTAAGACTTAGCATCTAAGTTAACATATGAATATGTCCAACACTAATTAATTGCAAGGTTTAATGCCTTAACTAGGTACTAGACATTATTCACTTTAATATTTTGCAAAGGTGGAGTGGAATGTAAATATGATAAAGAGGGGAGGAACAACAAAAAGAGCTACATGGAAAATGAGAATATAGCAGTTGACATTTTAATTAAGACATAAAAATAAAGAGAGAAAAGGTCACAATGAATTTGAAGATTGGAATTCAAATTAGAAGGATAAAAAACCTATTGAAGAAAGGGGACTTTAGATTAGACTACCTTTCTTAAAGAAAAATTAGGTTTTATTAACAAGGCAGTGAGATATCTAAGGGGAGAAATGACATAAAAAGAAGATATAGAGGGATGAGTGATTTTGGAATAGTTTATAATTAAATAGGAATGAAGATATCTTTCCCTTTACATGAGGTTAAATATTTTTTGATTAAGTGAAAAGAAGGTTTTGAAGGGGCCCCAAAACCCTTTAAAGAAAGATAATCAAAAGATAGAGCATTAAAGTCCAACTAGAAAGAACAAAACATAGCAGAGAGACAGCTAGCAAAGACAAAAAGTGAACAACAAGCCAAAAGAGGCAGTGGGACAACACAAAGAAAACTAAGGGACAACCACAAACAATAGACCCTAAGAAAGATTTATGATAAGCTTTCTCGCTTCTTGCTCCAGCAGGACCATCGAGGCAGCAACACTCTTCAAATCCTCTAGCTCCTTGGCATGCTAGGTCATTTTCCTAATACTAGCGCAAGTTCTTTTACCATGACCAGTTGTCTCCCCTTCAAGCATCAACACCTTATCCTCGATTGTATCAATAGTGTTCTTTCATTTTGGACCTGTTCTAGCTTGCTGATCATCATACTGAAGCTATCAACAGAGCCTTTCAATATTTTTTGGCTTTGTTCTACAATCTTCTTTAGGGTATTCTCATGATTGAGAACCCGCTTCTCCAAATCATTGAATCTATCCTCCACAACCTTGAAATGAGAGCCATACACACTAGTGATAGCCTTGGCATCACTGATGGCTTTAGTCAATTCATTCAAGTAGTTGGGAAGGGTACTGAGCTTACCAGTACCAACAGCTTCAAGGGTAGTCACTTTCTTGGTAGATTACTCCATTTTATTCTTCAAACTATTGATCTCCGAATAGATCTAGTCAATAACCTAGCAGAACTCCATAATCCCACTCTTCGCGGTATTCAACATGGTAAAAGGGGAATTTCAATAGTCTATGTTGATTTCAGGGGCAAAGTTTTCAAGGGTTTCCACATTAACATCTATACCATTGGGAGGTAGAGTATCACCTTCCTTCACCGTCCTCCCCTCTTCTTCGACATCATCAGTAGATTTATTCGGGTCCTAAGGATTTGGTTGAACATTAAGAGAATCATTTCCTTTATTAGGGCTAATGTCGGTGATAACAGGGCTCCACTTGTTTTTCTTTTTTGGCAAAGGCATAACATAATCACTTTCAATCTCCATCCCCTCATAATCTTCTTCATCATATTTCAACCGAATTTCCTCTTCCAGAACCTTACTTCTTTTTCCTTTAACCCCTTTTCTAGCTTTCTTATTTCTAGACCCAGATGCCAAATCTGTCTTTTTCATTGGTAGAACCCTTAGAAAAGTTAATCCTTTCAACATCATCTTCCCACTCGATATCAAACATGTTATCATCAGAATCCTCAGATTCATAATCCGAATCAGAGAGCTCGGTTGTGGAATGTTGCACAAAGGAATCCTTGACATGGTTGTATAAGAGAAACATTAACCTTTCATGCATGGGACTTGGTTACGACCTGGGTTAGCCCTAAAATCCTAAATGCTAGTGTTAAGGTAGCTAAACAAATAGAAAGGGATAGACACTAGGTCTTTATGGCTAAAAAAGATTTTGAAGCACAAAGTGATAACCATAGACACGAGAGTATCTACCATCAAGTGTGACATATTGCATGACAGCAAATAGAATCCATCTCCATACCTTTTTTTATCACTTTTAGAGAGTAGTTGGTTTTGCTAGATTTCACCAACTTGCTTCTCTTAGACTCCTCCTTCAGGAATCATTTGATAGCAGCTTCAGTGAGCTTCTTGTCTGTCTCTATAAAACTTTTTGCCTTCCAACAACATACCAGTAACTTTCGCGGTCATCCCTTCATCAATTTCAACCTTTCTTCTTCCTATGGTGATTTTACCATCTTTCCAATTCTTTTTGAAAATTCTAGTCACAATAGGATTTTTCTCTACAATTCTCTCCATATACCTTGTCATCTTAGCCATTTCCAAAATAGCCTTGGCCTTCGGCTTGTATTTCCATTCATCATAGGAAAGTGGCTCAATTATTTTCCTATTTCCTCCCATGGCATCCACAAACAAAAAATTATTATCCTTCACAACATAAAATAGGGTAGAAATAGAGATCAAAGTGCAGAGTAGGAATGTCTTCAAAATAAAAATGAGCACCCACAAAACGTGCGGAGTCTTGTTCACATTAAATGCTGGCTCAATCTTCGAGCACCGCTCTTTCTGATTCATTTGGCCTTTTTCATTGATAAGTGCATTGTCATAATTACTTATCACTCCCTTGTAACTATGTATTCTATCATAAATGAGGAGTGCAAGCACCTTGTGAGGAAGATCCAACTCATAGTGTGATCAGCACGGACGACCATGTTGGCAACCTAGTCAGCAATAGTGTTGGTCTCCCTATAATTGTGAGACACAATACATAGCTCGAAAGAGTTGATTATCTCCTTACCTTGATATATTACATTATTTGTAGTCCATGAAGGGGAGGATAGGCCTTTTAGGCATTGAACAATATTATTTGAGTCTCTCTTTAGCCAAACTTTAGTAAATCCCATGGATTTAACTAGGACCAGAGTTTGGTAAGCAGCCATGGCCTCGGCTAAGTGGTTGGTTTGGGATCCCATCGGGGGTGCCACTACCACAATACAATAGCCAGACTAATTTCTTATCACTCCCCCACACCCAGTCAGCCCTAGGTTTCCCTTGCCATAAAGAAAAATTAAGAAAAAGTGCTTAATTTTATTATTAATTATGATAGATTTTATATGGGAAATTCTTATTTAAAAATAGAACATTTAGTTTCTATTTATGGGTTAGATTTTGTAATTGAGATGATGTAATTGTGTTTCTATATGCACATGTATGTGTTTTATAGCTTATAATTTTATGAAGAGTGTGTATCTTAGTCATAAACACTTATAACAACCATATCAAAGGGAGCATAAATTAATTTAACATATAGCTACACTAATTGGTTGATTAGATCATAAGATTTTCATATTGAATAAAAAAGGTAAAACAATCCCTATATCTACACATAGGAGTGTAGTGCCATCAATCATAGACATGATTTTTGTAGCGAACCATTTCTATTTACATGTATACTCGGATCTTATTTGGAAAATTATTAACTCAAAATATCTTAGAGCCTTCAAGTATTTAACTTTTTCTTGAGAACAAATTGAAGCCCACAAAATAATGCCTCATTTTCTACAACCTTGTCAATGTATGTAGACCATAATTTTTGGGTTGCTAAGAAACTCTTCTAATGGTGGTTAATTAATTAAAATATAGCATGATATACCTAAATAACCTATGAAACATTTGATATTATTTACTTACTATGAAAGTAGACTCTTGAATCCAAAAAATATTAAAAAAGTAAAAGTAAAAAATAAATGTAAAGAAAAATAATCATCTACTAGTGGAAATTACTCCTATTTTTCCTTAGGAAAGTACAATGATGAAAACCTATTTATGGGTGTCATGTGTAAACATCCCACCTATTACTTAGGGGAAAGCTTCTTCCATCAACATTCCATCTGTGCTTCATCTCATACAATTATGTTGGCTCGTAAACTATATCTAAACATCTATGTCATCATACTATAGATGAGGGGATTTGATACCCTCAAGATAATGTGTTCTCAAGAAGTAAATGAACCCAACACTACCTCACTTAATAACCACTTTGGTGAGCCAAAGATATCAACATGAAAGGAAAAAAAAAAAGTGAAATATACTAAACTTCTAAATTGAAATTGCTAAATAATAGAAGAATGTGAGATATATATAATTGCTTCCGGATTTGATTGTGTGACTGTTTTTGCATCAACGTTTCGTATCACACTCTATGATCTTTCATATCCTAGCATTCTCTAAACATCCCGACAATGGATCGCATAGTGTGATCTGAAATGTTGATGCAAAAAATGTCACCCGATAAGCTATATAAGGTGGCATTGCCACCAAAATTCTATTCCTCGTGCTGTAAAGAAATCTCGACCACTTAAGAAAACGCTGACCATTCAAAGGTAGCATTTAACGATTTCATTAAAAAGTTCAAAAATATGAAATTATTGCACATGTCAAAAAATCTTTAAAGGCAACTTGCAATTGCCCCAAGGTGTTTCAACCTTTTCCTGTCATGTCAAAATTCACTAGACCAATGTTGGTGACAAACCCTCCACTACAGTACCCTGCGATGTCTTTAGATTATTGGCAATGCCAACAGCCATTCCTTAGCATGAAATTTTGATATCCAAGTAGCTTTGTGTTTATGAATTCTCTTTTTCACTTTGACATCAAGCATGACGAGCCTCACCATTATGGTAACCATTATTCAGGCAGAGAAAGAGATAGAGATAGAGATAGAGATAGAGATAGAGACAGATAGATTTGTTTGTGCACCAACTTGAACTTTAGGTTTAGCTCATTTATGTATATTTTTCTTTAGTTAATGGATTGGAAATTTAGCCTATGGGCTATTCTACACTTGGTGGATGGGTGATTAGCCAAGATTTCGATATCAATTTTTCTCATGGGTGGTTCTTCCATGGACAAAAGGAAAAATGAGTTTTAAAAAAAAAAAATTAGTTCTGAAGTTTTAGTTCATTTTTTAATGAAATGGAAAAATGCATTACCTATTCAGAGTATTGTCGATAGTCACAAAACTAGGGTTTGTAAGGGGTTTTATTTGGGTAAAAACAAGGGCTATCACAAAACTAGGGTTTGCAAGGGTTGTTATTATTCATTATAATAACTTTGCAAATAAAAAGTCACCTCAGAGAGTCATTCCATGTTGTATTTGAAAGTTAGATTGTTGTTGTGTTAAGAATGCCAAATTTCTTAATGTTTAATACTGGACAAAAACCTATGGCCTACCACAATAATTCTTAATTTTATAAAAAAATTATTCTAACAAAAAATGGAGACTAGAAAGATCTACAAGCTAAATAAATCTAAGCAAACCAAACCAAAATAAAATAGCAGAAGAATGTAGATCACATATAAAGCTATTGAATCATTAGAGTATAAACAACTAAATTTCTAAGTATGTAATAATTGTGTTTAGCAAACTGCTATTTAATTTAAAAAATAATATATATAATTGTAACAATATATATGTTTAGATGGTTACTACAAATATTTTCTTTTATGAAACCTTTATTTAAACAGGTTTTGGATGACACTTATAATAGAGAAAATGGAATGTAACTAAAACAATTCTATAAAGTATTGTGATATAATTGTTTGATATCGGTTCTTAACACTAGTTATCCTTTAAGTTATATTATGCAAACCTCAAGCTAACTATAATCTTGTTATTAATTTTGTAAAAAGTAATATAGTTATGTGCATTCTTTTACAAGGGTAGTATATGAGTTTCTAAAATGCTTACTATTTTATTAATAGATAGAGATTAGAGAATATATGTTACTAAGACACATCAACCAACTTAATTCCTTAGATAGTTGTAACATTTGGAGACCATTTTAAATTGTGACAAGTTTGACAAAATTAATTCAAGCCAAAATTGTTTTCCCAACAATGTTAAGCCCAAGGTAGATCCAACACACATGAGTAGAATTGTGAAGAAGATGCCACACATTATTAGCCTTCCTCGAATGCCAATTCTAAAACAAGTAGAATATTTGAGAGGGTGTGATTTATCATATGCAAATATAACAAATTCTATGATAGAAAGCAAATTCTGTAATATATAAATTTTCTATATAAAAAAAAATATTAAATTAAATTTTAAATAAATACGAATCCTATTCTTCAACCATTGCGACATATAAATACATTAAAAAACTACACCTCTCTAAATATAAATCTTACTAAGTTTAGAAATTTTTTGAAAGTAAATAATAATATTCCGAAAGATGATTACGACTATATATAAATGTTCAAAACACATACATGAACCTTTTGCAGGTTGAAAGCCGCTGCAAACTATTGTTCCTTTGCATCTGCATATACAAGAGGTTTAATCCATGTACATTCTTCTACAAAGTTATTAATGGAGATCATACGGGGAATGAAAACAATAAATCTGATTTGATTTGGAGATTTCATACAATTTGATCGCCCACTAAAATACTGATTTGATTCCGAGATTTCATTGGATTTGATCAACTACAGAAAACCAAAACAGTTAATCGGCAAATCAGTAGTTGTTTCACTGTGCGAGACTTGTTTCCTGTCAATATCGCTCACATAATATAACCTATCGGCTAGGTATAAGTTGCTCAACAAAGTCTTTAATCGAGCTCATATCGGGAATCAAAACAATAGAAAATAAAATAAAAATTATGTGGGGATTATTGGCTCGAACTAGCAGTAAGTTGAAAGCACTGTAAAAGAGAACATATTATTAATCGAGGGCGCAAAGTATTAGAAACTTTTACATCATAGACTGTTACAGATGGCAGGAGCAAACGAGAGTTTGTTCTTGCCCAGATCATAAATGATATTGTAATTTTGCTGCTGAATATTTCCAAATGTAGACAAGGAACCTTCAGGCCCTGCACTAGAATATGCCAAGCACAGCAACTTCCGTCCTAGATCATCCTCTACCAAGGGAAACGAGTTCCGTGGAGGCACATTAAATGTTGCATTTCCTGCAAAATGAAAAGCAATTTGCGGAAGCTTCGACACGGTCACCGTGCTTTTGTAGCAAAGATCGGTTCCGCCGATAGAAGAAGCATTCACAGGCTTAGCCTTGATACTAGACTTGACAGCGGCCAGGAAGGGCTCGTACGCAGGGTCGGCCAGAAAAGTCAGCGTGGTTCCGGAATCGATTATCAGCCCGCCGTTTCCATAAGAATCAACTAAAAATGTAGAAGCCGGATATTTAATCGCCGTGCCGCCAACACTGATTCCATGCAAGTCAAGATAGTAGAAAGTTGAAACGTAATTGGAGTCATTAACTCCAATGAAAGGAGTAGATTGAAACTTTCCAGGAAGATCAGCAATCGGAGCGTCTCCCAAAAAGAGAGGGCTAACGCTGGACTCGTCTTCAACAGATCCCAAGCAGTATGAAAACTTGTGTTTGATGGTCTCGCCCAGCTGAGACACCAGAGAAAGGACGCCTCTTCCAAGACCAACTAAACCGGCGACACCACCAAAATCACCCTCCTGCTGGTTACCGCAGCCAAAGGCAATGTGCGGAATAGCTTCCCACCCGGACGAAGCCGAATCACTTCTTTTCAGACTGAAAGTTTCTGAGGCCATGTTTCCGGACGTGAGTGAACCGTCTCCGTATCCATACGAGTACCCGCACGAGTCAGGATAACGGCACGAATTTGAATTCAGCCCATTACAAAACTTGCTATTGCATGAAACATTCATGTATGTGGAAGATCTATGGGGATTGTACAAGGCATCCTTTTGTGTATAACAGCTAATGCAGGGTCCGCATTGCAGCCAAATGAGGTCGCTGCCTGTGTCGACAATCATATGCTGTAGAAGTGGAGAGGGACGCCCTATGCCCATTTGCATTATGAATTCGTTGTCGGTTACACTCACCGGGCTGTAGAAATTTGCGGCGCGTCCTGTTGCCAAGGCCTGCAGCCTCTCCAGCCGCCTTTGGCTCATATCCACAGATCGCCGCACCCGTTGAGGTGTGGTCAGGTTGTGGGCTTTTGCAAATGGAGACAACCGGGACTCTCTGCGGATCAATTCCGCTCTGTAATTATTCGCCCGCTTCGGAAGTCTCCCTCCATCGCAAGAGTTATACGAAACGAAGTATAATAGGATTAGGACTACTGACCTCAAAACCCCCAGTGCAGCCATGATCGCAAAAACTAGCTTCTGATGAAATATACAACGAGATGTTTTATTTATAAAGACAATGTGTGCTGTAGTGAGAACATTTAATATGATACAAGCATTAATTGTTTAATGCAAATATTAAATGTCTAGAAAATTAAAAGTAAATGATGGTTGTATGACTCCATCATAAAGTAAATGATGGTTATATGGTTCCCATCTCAAAGTAAATGAGGCTAAATGCATAAAATGAATGATTGAATGTATGAAGTATACAATGGGGTGTCTTCTTTATAAAGACAATGCGTAATATACTAAGAACAACTAACAAGATATAAGCACTAAATGTCTAATTAAAATATTAAATATTTAGGAAACTAAAGTAAATGAAGATTACAACATTGAATGCCTAAGAAACTGAAAGTAAATGAGAGTTACATGATCCCATTATAACTAATTTGTAGAAATAACATTTAAGGCCTAAATTAACATATGAATGTGTCCCTCACTAAGTATTAGAGGGTTTAATGCCTTGACTAGGTACTAGATATTATTTAACATTTCGTAGAGGTGGAGTGGAATGTAAATAAGATAAAGAAGGGAAGAACAAAAAAGGGCTACATGGAAAATTAGAATATAGCAACATTTTGCTTAAGACATAAAAATAAAGAGAGAAGAGGTAACAATGGATTTAAAGATTGGAAATTAAATTAGAAGGATAAAAAAATATTTAAGAAAGGGACTTTAAATTAGACTACCTTTCTTAAAGAAAACTCAAGTTTTATGAATAAGAGAGCGAGATATCTAAGGGGATAAATGAGACATGACGAAAAGATAGAGAGGGGTGAGTTATTTAGGAAGAGTTTATAAATTCAATGGGAATCAAGTATTTTTCCCTTTATGTGAGGTTAAATATTTGAATAAAGAGAATTGTATTTTTATAAAATTTGAGGAAGCTAAGATTAGTATAAGAAACTACAAGGGAAGGTCCAAATCCCATTCATATTTATTTTTTCGTAATAGTCATATATGTTATAATTTAAATGCTTATATTAAATTATAATTAAGAAAAAGTGCTTAATTTTAATATTAATTATAGTAGAGTTTATGTGGTGAATTTTTATTTACAAATATGATTTTTATATGTTTCTATTTGTGCGTTAATTTCTGTATTTGAGATCATGTAATTGGTTTCCTATATGCAGTTGTATGTGTTTTATAGCTTATAATTGTGTGAAGATTGTGTATCTTAGTCAAAAACACTTATAACAACCATATCGAAAGGGGAGCATAAATTACTTTAACATATAGCTACACTAACTAGTTGAAACCATGTAACTAGATCAAAAAGATTTTTATATTGAGTAAAAAATGTAAAACATTCGCTATATCTACATTTAGGAGTCTAGTACCATCAAATCATGGACATGATTTTTGTAGCCTACCCTTGGTATTGACATGTATACTTGGATCTTATTTGAAAAATCATTAGCCCAAAACATATTAGCACCTTCAAGTATTTAATTTTTTTTATCGAGAACAAATTGAAGCCCACAAAATAATGCTTCATTTCCTACAACCTTGTTAGTGTATGTAGACCATAACTTGTAGGTTGCTAAGAAACTCTACAAAAATTTCAAGACTTTATTGGATCAATTTTTAGACCTACAAATATGATGGACATATTTGATGTTATAATATGGCTACAACCTATAGCTATAGAAGATTCTATATATTTGGGATCCATAGACAAGTTTGTGCATTTCTCATTTTTGGCAACCTAGATTTGGTATATACACATTCTTTCTCATTTCTACAAGGATACAGAAATAAACTAGAGAAAAGAATGGCAAGGAAAAAAAATTATCTAGTAGAACTAGAGGGTTCATGATTTTTAAGTTTGGGTATTGTGAATTTTGTATTCTAATGATCTAAGTTCATCCCAAATTTGTAAAAGTAATTGCAGGCTTTGTAGATCAAATGATTAATGGCAGATTAACCTTCATTGAGTGTCTCCATGTTTATGGTGTGCATTATTGGATGTGTGAACCATATGATTATAAAATCTTTGCAAAGATTTTGTAAGGTATCTTTCTAAAAAACTAAAAAAAAAAATGAAAAGCTCATAGAATTAAGTAAACTGACTTTAATATTTTACAACTATCATTTTCTTTTCTGAATGTGTGCAGAGCCCAAGTTTTATATGAATTCAAAGACATTATTTCCCATTATATATAGGCAGCAATATATTACTAGCTCCTTCTCCCCATATTATCATCTACACACTTGAAATAAATCAGTATAAATATATTTTAAATTTATCTTTTCTACATGTTTCAATAGCCATGTCTAATTGTATATAACATTATAATTAATTATTACAAAACAAATTTTATTGACATTTATGTGATAGATTGTCTATATTAACTTGGTATTTAACCTTGAGTCTCCAAAGGCATCATATAGACACAAAGGAACAACCTAAATATGGATGCACTACACAATGAGTATGATTTGTCTCAAGGAACTAATTATTACTCTTTAGTGGAGATATATATTAAAAAAAATTAATGGAGTAACCTTGGTCTTGCAAAGCTAGAAGTGAAGGGGGTCTCACCCACCTAAATAATTAGTTCCCAGTCTCCCAACCTAAACATAGATTTCACATTAAGTAGTTAATACTTTGGGTTCTTCCTATACTATGTTAGTTAAATGGTGGTGTTGTTGTTGTGGCCACCAGGGCTCAAACCTCCACTGGGTCATTATGATCACAGGCTTGTGCATTTACTGATCCAATGTGCTCATGGGTTTGCGCATTACTTTGATAAATGGGGATGAAGTCCTTTGTTTGTGAACTAACTAGTTTATAGCTCTAAGACAAAAGTGTTTCATGTGGGTTTGAAGGGTGTGTCATGCTAGCATCACCTATCATGTTAAAATTTTTACCAAGCACTATTTTAAAAAGAAACACAAGTTTCATGATATTCCTGCTAGGTTTGACACTCCTAACACTTGGGAGACTATCCAACCTTAAGGATTTGTGTTCCATAGCTTAAATCACCAACACGTTCCATAAAATTTTATTTTTATCATGTATGTCAAATCTTCTTCTAGTTATTGGATATCTAGTTATTCACTCACTATTACATGTAAATTATTACATTCTTGCATGATAAAAAAATACTACCTCCTCCATTTTGTATGTATTACTCTTTCTTGGTTCAAAATATTCCTTGTAAGGTGTTCTATCATCATACAAATATCTACTTCCTCATCGTTGGTTTTGTCTAGTTTCAAATCTCTTGTTCAATTTCTCACATGTAGTATTGCAAATTGAAATACCAAGTCTATTGCTAGAAATATTGCTAAACTTAATTCCTTCCAAATACTCCCTCTTATTGTATTGATATATTTCAACCTTTTCCTTGCTCTCTTCACTATAGCTAGTCCTAATGATTATCTTACATAAAATTCTTCAATATACTCCACTATCCTATCTATCAACAAGTTTCAATCACTTCTTCAATTTTATAACTACTCATACTGACTTTGTTATCATTTTATTCGCTATCATATTTTTTTTTATTATACTTATTTCAACTAAACAATAACATATCCTTTAAATCTTCTTTTAACAATTCTAACCTTTTCCAGATCTATAATTTTATCATATTCAAAATAATCAAGTCTAAATAATTCCTCCAGTTAATCATCTCTTCAAAATTCAAATCACCTAAATGATTGGAGATTTCAATTATAGGTTTGTTACAATTTTTCAAATAGCGTTCAATATCTTTATTAGATCTAATCTTCTTCTACTCAATTTAGATCTTTCTTAACAACTTACAAATATATGAAATTTTCATTCAAGAATATTAATATAAATTTATGCAAGCAATTGTGAAACATGGTATTCACGAGGGTTAAAAAGTAGGATGTTGCTTGAGCTAAAAGACATTACCATAAATTTATATTGTCCTTCATGAGCTCTCAAGTTATTATTTTAGACAAATATTAAACATATTAGCAAGGGAAAGATCCTTGACAATCTAAAAGTGGAGAATTATCTTAATTCTAGCAAGAACATATTGCCAGAGAGTGCAATGATTATCTTATTACAAAAAATTACAAAAAAATTATCATAAGATTACAACTTACCATTTTGTGCACCTTGATGGAATTTGACTAAAGACTATATGTTACTAAAAAAAATATGATCTAATAGATGACTAATTTTGCTTTATTTTGTTTAGATAGAATCAATATATTTAATGGAACTAATCTTCCTGCCCTCAAAACTAATCTCTTCTCAAAAATTTCATCTCTTAACATGGAAATGGTCTATGAAGTTGTAGTTTTCTAAAAACTATTTACCTCACCTCTTAGAATTGGAACCTATAGACCAAAGTATGTTGAAAAATAATTTTTAGGATTTTACTAGAAAGGATATTTTCTTTTGATCAAATGTCTTGGATTTAATTTATTGATTTCGTAATTATATTGTCCCTCCTTGATTCAACTTTTGATTTATTCATCAATAGACTTATCTAGACTCTTATGTGATGTTTTCGTCAAAGCTTATGACTTTATCTACATCTTAGATGCTTATTGATGATGCTAGACATTTCATATGGATATTGATATATGGTAATTTATATTGGATGATGATATATCTTTGGTTATTATGATGGATGGATTTACATTTGATGATTGATATGCACTCATTGTTCATAAATGGATTATATTGCTTATGAGGTTATGATGGCATCTTGACTATGCTAACCCCACTTCATGATTATATTGGATGAGATGGTGCTATGTTGATTCTGAATGTCTTACTATTATATTTGTGATAGAGATGATGTCATACCACTCCTTGTGAGCATGACATGACGTGATTCTTGCTCACTTTCCTGATCATTTATGATCTATGTTATTGTATATGTTGTTTTGTGGCTGTGGTGGTTGTAGGGTGGTAGGTAGTAAGCATCGACTCCACCTAGTCTCACAAATTTGAGCATGTTTTTATCCCAATGGAAAGTTAATTGGAGATGGCATGAGTTCCCTCTACACACTCTAGGCTTAAGTTGATATCCTTGTCAGTCTAGTGTCTTGGTGTGAGTTGTCATGTTGATATCTTGTGATGAGATGTTTGCCCTATGTCGGGTTCCCTTGTTGAGCTATGATTATTTAATCAATTAATTAATAATTGTTTACTATAATTTATTAATATTTAAATTAATTTAATGTATAGTTTGATATTTAATAATTAATTGGCTTGAGTAGTATTTAATCATTTATATAGTTTGTGGCTTTAATATTTAGTTTGGGATACTTATTTATTATGCTCTTGCCTTATTTTGTTATTGGGATTCTATATTTTATTGTGCCCATGGCTTGTTTAATTATTGATTATTTATACTATTATTCTTTTCTCTTTTACTATTTGGGATAATTAAATATTATAATTTCTACCTATCCTATTATTCTATTGGCTGTGAGAATTGGGTAAGTATATATTATAATTTTATATTTCTTACCTCGAATTTGGGTAAGGGTTGGTATGAAATATAGTATTCTGGATTATTTTAATTGGTTGGATTTTGGTTAAATTTTTTGAATGAAACTTATTTATGGATCTTTTGAGATTTTGCCTAGGTTGGCTTTTAGAAGTAATTTTTTACATACTGGAGATTCTTGATTTGTTTGGAGCTTGATTAGATTTGGCTGGAAGATTGCTTGGTTTGGATTTTCTCTTCATCAAATTTAAATTGACATAACTTCTATTTTCCAGGTTGGTCAATTTTCTTCTCCTTTGCATTTTGGTTTTCCAGAAAAATAATTTTTGTTGTGATCTCTGGAAAAATTGTCCACGGGGAGTTTTGGTTGCAATGTGACTAATAGTATAGTTTAAGAAACGATATTTGGGGTAAAAATTATTATATTCCCTGGATCTTGTTTATTTGTATGCCGGTGGTGAATGTTTTGTTTTCTTATTCGTGTGCAATGCCATGAATGGGCTGTGGTAACTTGGGAGTCTCTGGTGTCTGGGTATTCCCTACACTCTAAGAGTGTTGTGCTTGGAATTATATCCTTGTTTAGCAATATTGGGAGTTTTATCACTTTAGTATTAGCATTCTTCTTTTCTCCTGTAGGCAGATGATGTCCATGTGTGTGTCATAGGAGTTGTTCTGTGTATCAACTATGGTCTATTTGTTATACTTGGATCGATTTGTTATGTTTATGGTTAAGACCTTTGATTTACATATGAGATTTCATCCTTGTTTGGATGGCCTTGACATCATTTCAATAGCCTTATGTATTTTGTTGGTGATGTCGTAATCCTTTAATTCCGTTTTCTAAGTTTCACAGCAAATGCGTTGAACCCTTGTGTGAATGTGATGTTTCTTCATATACACTACTTCTTTTATCATATTCACTAACAATATTATCGAATGCGCTAATACAGTTAATAAATGCGCTATTCTATAAAAATGAAAGCGCTATCAAATCTGTTACATGCACTAATGAATTTGGTGGAAGCGCTACCTAGTTAACCAAAAGCATTAAACTGGTTAGTGAAGGTACTAAACCATTTTGTATAAGCGCTATTATGCTTTATAAACTGGTATTTTGATAGTTTTGGAGTTCTGAGTCATTTTTATGAGTGATTTTTGTACTAGAGGTTGTGATTTCCAATTCCTTGTGATTTCTAGTATGGTATACTATTCAAATTTGGTTATATGATATGATATTTTTTAGCTCCAGTAAGTTGATATGCCGTACTGTAGAGGATTAATCTGTTATAGCTCCAACGAGTTGATTATTGCATCATTGGTGAGGAGTATGTTGTTTGCTGGGCAAGAAGAGTAGGCCTTTCTCTTGAATTGATTATGTGATTATTGAGGCTCTTGTGGTCTTTATGTTATCTTTTGGCTATTGTTCTTATTTCTTATGAGTATGTTGATTTTATGTGGATATTTATGATTATGATGAGCCTCCTTGTGTAGTTGTTATGAGATTACCCAAAGGTCTTGGAACATGGTTAGAGAGAGTGGGATTTCATGTGATAGTTGGGGTCGTGAGATATAGGCTGCTAAGGGGTTACATATAAGGATGCTTAGAGTCTAGACCACTAGGGCACATTGAAAGTTTTCCTCATCTTAAATAAGTAATAACATTAATAATTAACTAGATGGGTTGGGTAATTAAGATTTATCTAAACAAGATAATAATTGGTTTGAGCCCCAATGCTTAGTCCTAGGGAGGATATTTTAGGATAATCTTGGGAAGGCCTTTATTATGGCAAACCAAACTCCTTTGAATCTCTCGTAAGTTGAGACAGTTCCACATGTCTACCAGGGTTGGTATAATCTCTTTTTTGTGAGGATAGTATGTAAAGACATGTCTATCAAGGTGTGCCATTTTCTGATCTTAGTGAGGATAGAATGTGATGACACTCTTTCCCTACATGTGTCCCTATTCCTTATGCCTCTTGGAGTTTCTATGTTATATGATTAGACTTGTGATGTGATTTGGCTTATTGATTGTGTTACTTCTTTGTTGTGGCATCTAAGTGGTTGATTTCCTTTGGTTGTTAGGTATTCGCCTAGTTCTAGAGTGTGAGTGGGATCTTGTGTCATCTCCTAGCATGGGGGTGGTTCCTTATGGTTCCACATGGTCAAGTGGTTTGATGCCTTCTTCCATTGGGATGTTCTTCGTTGGATTCTCTTGTGCGTGGATGTGGATTCATATCTCTTCAACTCATGGATGCTTGTTTGTAGTAAATTGTTGTATCATGATTCTTGACAGTTATATTAGACTGAAAAGAGATTAAATGTACTTCGAGATAGTTGTACTTGTGGATTGAGAATATATATCTCTATGTAAAGGATCTTGTATTCATATGTATTGGAAATGTTGTAATAGGATTACGATCATGACTCCTATAGTAGATTATGATATTGTACCTCGGATATTATTCATTAATGAAAATAAGGTTAGATTCACGATTGATGATGTCATTGGATTATTCTTGCATGAGGTAGAGAATATGTTCTTGGTTGGAAGAATTTGATTCATTATCATGTTTGTCTCTTGGACATGTATACATATTAGATATTATTATTATACTCTAGATGGTAATGGATTAATTATTTGATAGATGATGTTCAATGATGGTTTAATGATGTTATTAGTAAAAGAGAAATGGGGATTAGGAACATTTGGTATTGGTGCTCTTAAAATGAATCTAAAGAATAATTTGGGAATTGGATAAGGATAGATTGTACCTATGTTGGTTGAATTAGTAGATGTTATCTATATGAATGTAAGAAGAAAATGATGAAAGGAAAAGTTTGTTTTATATTGTGGTAGCAGGCTAATGTGGTTAAGTTCTTATGTTAGTTAAGTAGTGATATTGAGTCACCCTAGGGAATGTTAATTGATGGATTGTATTTGTTTTTGCTTGTGTATTGATTTCATATAATTGTGCTCTTATGATTATGTTTAAGTTGAAATGTGCATAATTAGTAAATGGTGAGTTAATGCATATAAGTATTTTAGTGCTATGTGTTGCATTAGATGATATTTTAAGAAAAAATATCCCTATTTGCATGTTAGTTAGTTATATTTCTCTAGGGTATTTTTGTAGGCATTACAGTAATCTTGATAAAAGAAAACAAACAATGATGTAATAGGTTTAACATGTTTTTGAATTTGGTGACATAAACTAATATTTTAATAGTATACAATGATGATCCTTAACTTATCATGTAAATTGGAATGAGAACTCTTAAATGATTTATGTGATTTAAGGCTTTTTCTTTTATACAACATTCTAGCATATGATTTAAGACTCGTTCTTTTAAAAATTTGATATTGTAAATGAGTCTACAGTTAACAAAAATTTATAAATTCATACCATGGTGTCAGGACCACTACTTCATGTTATAAAAATAACCATGTCAAGTTATTTATGTTATGATAACCCTTTTTACTTTGAAATCGAATATATAAAAAATGATAAGATAATTATGTGCATTTACATTTATTCTTACATGATGATAAGAATAAATAATAGAAGGATACGAGTCCATGCTCTGCTAAGAGATGCACAAGTGAGCGAGTTTACTCATACAAACATTTCTTTTATAGTTGTTATTTATTTATTTAGATATGTGGTACGTAACGAATATTAACAGGAAAGGTTAGGTCATTTGCTTGTCAAAATCAAGTCCTCATCATCAGTCTCATGTTAATTTGCCCCATAGACATTGCAGTGAAAGTGGGGCACTAGCCTACTTACAACTACTCTTATTTCCCCCCCTCCTCAATCCACTTTAGCGATTTGGGAGATATCCAAAAAATTAGAGATCCTCATTCCATTTAATAATCAAGATTGAAATAGCACAATTATTATCTTTTCGGTAATTTGTTTTAGGAATTCAAAATCGATCTTGAAATGGGTTTTTTATGAATCTTCTTCTAATGAATATCATAGAGTTGGCTGTGACATGAGTGGCTTCTTGACAGGTTTGAGATTTCCCCTGTATTTATTTTTATTTTTTTAATGAACTTTTTATTTATTTATTTAGTTTTATTCCATTTCCATAGTGTTTCAATCATATGGAGATTCTATAAGAATTTAGGTAGGGTTCTATGTTGGGCTTAAGATTCTATTTTTAAGAAAGGGGCCTGGTTGGAAGAAATTGTTTTTTTCCTAAGATTATCGGAATCTCTTCTTGAAAAATAAGAGCCCCTACTTTTTAGATCTACAAATTTTTAAGTAGGTGGAAAAGGGGTGGGGCTAGAAATTGAATCGCATAAAATATTCTTAATCTGGTAGGATAATTTGTGGCCAACATTAAACTACACACTGAGAAACATATTAAGCCTAGAGAATGTTTTAGATAAAGATAAACGGGTTTTACAAGGACCCGAAACCTAAAGTTTTACAACAGCCGACCAACAGCCAAACCGACAAGAGACAACAACAAAACAAGGGAGCAACCCCAAATAGAAACAAAAACAAAGAAAACACAAACATTCAAGCCAAAGAAAAAGAAAAATATCTCAGTTAAGTGAGAGCACTAGATCCATGTTCTTTTGGATGGAAATCCTGTTGATTTCCTCAAGCTCCTCCGTGATGAATCTGGAGGTACCCTTGTTGCTACTTCTACTCCTGGTTCTGGAACTGGGTCCAGTGGTTTTGTTGTCTCTAGTAGCCATATCATCTCCTCCAAGATCTTTCACCAGATCACTGTGATAGGATCTATAATCAGCAACCATGGAATTAATCTTTTCAAGCCCCTCAATGCTGTTGTTCATGGCTTTTTTACTATTGTCTACCAGGTTCTTGAGATTTTTCTTAATCTTAGCCATGGATTGTTCCACCTTATCAATCATTTGTTCATGATTGCATTTCATCACCTCAACGTTCTGGGAGAGTTTTTGTGTCATAATCATGAGTTTCTCTAGTTTGCTGGGTTCAGGGGAAGCAGTGAAAATATCAATTATTTCTTTAATCCCCATTTTGAGGGTGTCAATTTCCCACTCGACCCACTTCCAGTAGCTCTCCTAGCTTCTGGTAGCTTCTATGACCAGATTCATTAGACTACCAGCCTTCTAATTTCCATAGATCTCTTCATTGGCTATGGTCCCCTATTTTTGTTTCTAGACATTGATAGGGATGTCTAGTTTAATCCCTTGGTCCGTAATCTTCGGGCTATGATCCTTAGCCATCAAATTTTTCTTTTTGGTGAGGGGTTTGGTCTTTGAGATTAGTTTGTTGTTGGTTTTATATTTGCTAGCTGCCCATCTAGGGGGGTTCTTGTTGTCGAGCATCCCAGGAGTGACCATCATCTCCCCTTCATCTAGAGGTTCATATTTAGGATCATCAACATGAACCCTACATTCTTCCAAGTCCATCTCTAAGTCAGAGACATCTTGGACCTCCATCTGCAAGCCAATCTCAGCAAGCAGGGGCACAATTTCAAGGGATTTAGCGTGCTCCATGATATGGACAATAAGTCCCTCATGAAGAATAGGGTTGTTAGGGCTCTCCAGGTGATTTTCCAGGCTATTCCCAAGGGAGGAGGCTAGATAGTAGGGAACAAAGATAATTTTACCATTCCAAAAATGATTTATGATAGTGAAATGGTAGGAAAAGATGCTTGCATACCTACCATCGAGCGTGATATACCTCATTATAAACTCAACCATGTCAGCCCATGGGGCCATGAGGTCTTTTCTATTATAGCCACCATCAGCCATCTTAGTGACTCTAGAGTGCTCCTTGTCTTTGTCAAAGAAACTCGACAAGTCCTTCCCCCCAGTTTTTCTATACCTGTAAAATCTTCTTCCAGTCGTAGCCAGACCAGTGACCATCGCTACAAAAGTTTCATCAATTTGATAGTAGACACCATAATCCTTGAGACTCTCTTTTTTCCATCCGTTAACAAAGGCCTCTATAATCAGAGGAGAGGGGCCGTGAAACCAGTCTAGGTAGGGGACGAGACCACCATCGACGAATTCCCACTAGACATCTTTATTCTTTTTCCACTTCTCGCAAGTGGAGGGCTCTTATCTATTCTTATCCCCTCCCATTATGTTCTTGGTTGCCAAATAATAGGAGAAGGGGCTCACTAACACCAACCAGTCCCAGAAAATGGGCCACAGCCAAAGGATATCCAAACAATAGCATAAAAACCACACAATGGGATAGGAAATCCAGTCGCCGAGGAGGTTTCTAGATTTTTTATTAGGGAAAACCAGAAAGAGTTGTTTCCCCATCAACTATGTCATGTCATAATGAGGGGTCATTGAATAACGCAATAATCATTACATGCTAGATCACATAGATTTTCAGGGAAAACATCCTTGCTACTCCACCAATTGGCTGCCACATATCCCATCACTCTATTGGCCAATAAATTTGCTTCCTTATTTCCTTCCTGGTATATGTGCAAGATTTTGAAATCTTTCAGCTCATTAATTATATTTCAGAAGTCCTTGATCAGGCTGGCAATCATCCAACTAGGATCTATGCGTCGACTCAAGCAGTTGACAGTGTTTAGTGAGTTGGACTCCAATCACACTTTAGTAAACCCCTCTCTTTTAGCCATGTGTAACCCAATGTGCGTAGCATTGGCTTCTACATAGTGGTTGGTCTGGGTGCCTAGGAGGAGTGCCACTATAGAAACTAGTAGACCAGAGTGATTCCTAGCCACTCCCCTACACCCAAGAGGCCTAGGATTTCCTTTAGCCACCCATCCACATTGATTTTGATCCAGCCCATAAGGGGAGGATGCCATATAAAATTTTGTCTACACTGCTTGGTTTTGTGGACTGGGTTGGCATTATTCCAATCAATTTACCACCGATTGATAGTATCCCAATCCTCTTGGAGAGTAGGAATGGGTGAGTCATTCTTTTTGCAAGGCCAGGAGTGGAGAATGTTCTCTTTGATAGCATTATGAATTCTAACAGCCACAATATAAGGAGGAGTTTCCAAATCCTTGAAGACTCTATTGTTTCTTTCTTTCTAGATGCCCCAAGCAATATTAAGAAGAGATAAATTCCAGAGAACACCTAAGGCCTGATTATCAAAAGGGCATTTCCATTCAAACCACATTCGGTGGGTAGAAACAAGGAAGACCCAAGAAATGTTACAAATGTTAAGGAAGTGATTCCATATATCTCTCGCATAGGCACAATGCAGCAATAGATGGCCAACATTTTCCTCCGCCTCTTTATAGAGAAAATATCTATTAGAGAGAGGAATGCCTCTTCTGCAAAGATTATCAATGATAGAGATCTTGCCCTGCATAAACAACTGGAAAAAGATGTTAATTTTAGGAATTAGGAGTTTGTTCTAGATACCCTCACAATAGGGGGGAGAAGGATCCTGAGATGAACTTATAGGCATCAATAAATTTGAACTTCCCAGAAGAGGAGAAGTTCCAGAACACTTCATCCTCCCCTTGAGAGCGAGGGATGTGGATACAATTCAACCAAGGTTGTATAGCTCTTAGATCATTATCAATAGAAGAGAGGTCTAGCCAGTCTCCATTTCTAATGTAATCAGCGACCCAGGTGCCAATTTTTTTGAGGCATTATTCTTTGTAAGGGGGAGACCAAACAGAGTCCGATAGGGGGCCATCATCCCAAAACCTGATTCTGGTACCATTACCTAGCATCCATCTGCAACCATGCAAGATAACTTTGGAGGAGGCAAAAAAATTGCTCTAGAAATCAAAAACCATGTTGGGGAGATCATAAGTTTCCAAAGTGTTTTGGATATCAGGAATATGGTACTTAAGTTTGAATATATCAGTCCATTCATTATTCTCCTTAAGAAATCTCCATAGCTTCTTGGACATTAGGGCTTTATTGAAGCCTCCAAATTCTAGATATCCAGACCTCCCATGGGCTTGGGAAAGAAAACTTGATTCCAAGCCACAAAGTGTAATCTATTTTTGGATTCAGTTCTAGTCCATAATTTTTTTTTTCTGAATTCTTTCCAATTTATCTGCGATTTTGACTAGGATTTTGAATAGACTCATAGCATAAATAGGGAGGCTCTGAAGCGAGGCTTTGAGTAACTAGAGCTTACCAACTTGGCTTAGAAAGGTGCCTTTCCATCAAGCCAATTTGCTATGGAATTTGTCTATAAGATTTGCCCAAAAGGAGTCAGGAGTCAGGCCTTGGCAGAGGTGAAGGCCCAGATAGGAATCAGGCAAAGTTCCAATTTTGCAGACAATAATCGAGGCAATCTTAACTTTCTTGTGTCCAGGGGTGTTAAATAAGAAGATGGAGCTTTTAGCCAGGCTAATTTTTTGTCCTGATCCATATTCATATATATTTAGAGTCATTTTTAAATTCTTGGCTTCTTTGATTGAACCTTCCTCCATTAAGAGAGTGTCGTCAACAAATTGCTAGTGAGAGAAAGTGGGGGCCTGAGAGGAGGGCCGAAGGCCCATAATATTGCCATTTATGACTTCCCTCTGAATTATTCTGCTAAGAGCTTCACTCATCAGAATGAAAAGGAAAGGAGATAGAGGATCCCCTTGTCATATGCCCCTAGACCCAGATAAAAAACCGAAGGTAGATCCATTAATCAACACAAAGAATTTTGGGGTAGAAACACATTGCTCAATAATCTAGATGAAGTTATCTCCGAATCCGCTGAGGATTCTAAGGAGGAAGCACCAATTAACTATATCAAAAGCTTTTAGTAGGTCAAGTTTCAGGAGAAAGCCCAATTTTTTATTAATTGAAAGGGAGTGGATGTTCTCATGAACCACAATAGTAGAATCCAAGATCTACCTCCCAGGAACAAACCCATTTTGATGTTTAAAGATTAGAGAGGGGATGAAAATCTTAAGCCTAAGCACAAGAATCTTGGTGAAGATTTTATAAATAGAGTTGCAAAGGCTAATAGGTCTAAAATCCTGAAAAAAGAAGTCGTCATATTTCTTAGGGATGAGGACCAGGAAGGTGGCATTCAGTTCCTTTAGGAGAGAGCGGGATCCAAAAATTATTTTGAGCAACAATGACTACATCAAAGTAGATAATTTGCCAAAAAAATTGAAAGAAAAAAAGAGGGAATCGATCAAGTCCGGGGACCTTGTTACCTTCAAAAGAGAAAACAACATTGCAAACTTCTTCAGGGGAGGGGATTCTGGTAAACTCCAAGTTCATGTCCCTAGAGATGATGGAGGGAATTTCTTGCAAGATTTCAATCTGAGTTGAAGAATCAAGAGGTTCATCCACAAAAAGGAGCTTGGAGAAAAAATTGATGGGTTCCTAACAAATCTCATCATGCTTATCAACCCATCTCTACCCAATCTGAATTTTGTTTATTCTGTTGGTAGCCCTGTGCTTAAGAGTCATCCTATGGAAGAACTTAGTCTTTTTGTCACCACTTTTGATCCATAAGGCTCTAGATCTCTTCTTCCAAAATTCTTCTTCTTTGGAGATAATATCATGTAATTTAGTCAAAATATCAATTTCTTTATTCAAGACATCAATATCAAACCCATTAGTTTGGATATTCTCTTGAACCTCCATAAGCTCTAGTTTGAGCTTCTCTTTAGCTTTGAAGATGTTGCCAAAAGTGGATTTATTCTAGCATTGAATATTAGACTTAACATTGAAGAGCTTCATGGCTATACGAAACATAGTCATTCCCCGGATATCAATATTCCACCACTCCAAACTTTTATCTTGGATTTCCGGGGCCATAAGCCACATTTTCTCAAATCTGAAGGGGTATGCCTTTCTGCCAGACAACAAAGATACCAAGAGGTAGATGGGGAAGTGATCTGATCCAACATGAGCTAAGGCATTAAGTCTGTAGGAGGCCAACTAGAGCCAATCTGGAGAAATAAGACCCCTATCAAGCTTGACTTGAATAAGATCCTCCCCATTGTGTCTGTTGGACCAAGTGAATTTGGCTCCAATAAGATCAAGATCTAAAAGGATCAAAGAGTTGATCATGCCAGCCAAGTCTTGTCTACTATCAATAGAAATAAGTATACCACCAAATTTTTCCAAATTGGAGAGAGGGTATTGAAATCACCAAGAAGGATCCATTTCTCATTAGGGAAGAGAGATCTAGTAAGGCAAATGGAAGACCATAGAGATTTACTAGTTGATCTCCCATTAGGAGCATAGATGTTGGAAATGATCCAGGAGGATCCATCTTTAAGATTAAAGAATCTAGTAGTAGTGTGATTGGGAGAAGAGAGAACCAACTTACCACATAGCAGTCTCATATTCCAAAGGGTGGTGATACCTCTTGAAGAACCATCATCATCCACACAGTGAACGCCACAATCTCCAAAAATTGCCAGCTTGAGTTTTTCCACTTTACTACCAGGCATTTTCATTTCTTGGACAAGACAAATATCAGGCTTCTGATCTCTGACCAAATTAGATAGTAGGTCATACTTATGGGGGTGGTTTAATCCCCTTATAATCCATGAAATGACACTCATTTAGCATGAGGGGGGATCCCATCCCCATTTCTGGTAATGTTCTCTAGGCTCCATCAACAATGGCAACTCGACTTTGTCTATCTCTGCTAACTACATTAGAAGGTCTCCCCACCCCCCTTGAATCTGACCCACAATCCTCTCTTTGTCTATTTCTGGTTAAGACCCCCCAAGAGTCATTTGGCCAATAGGGGAGTTCCTTCTTTTGTTTTTGGGCTTGACCTCAATAAAAGGAGCGGGGTCTTCAAGAGGAGGATCTTGCAAGGGGTAGGTTTGGGGATTCAAGTCAAAAGAGTTATCCATATGAATAATCAAATGAATGGGAATATCCTAGGCAAATCTAGGAGAGGCTGGGGAAACCCCATCAATGCAAGGGGCATTCACAACGAAGGGATCCCCAACATTCTCCATAGGGTCCAAGCTTCTCAGGTCAAGGTCAGCAGGAATGATTGGTTCGGGTCTAGAGTCAACCAAAATAGAGCCCAAAACATTTGAGGAAGGCTTTGTGGCCAAGGAATCCTTCTTTTCTAAGAGCAGCTCATTCCTTTTTCTCCATTCCTTCTTTGGTTTAAATGGGAATTGTCTAGACTAGTGACCAACTTTTTTGCAATGGAAACACACAAAGGGGATGGATTCATACTCTAATTTTTGCACCCATCTATCGAGCTTGGAGAAAAGATATACCTTGAAAGGTAGGTTTGAGGATTGTTTGACATTAACACATAGTCTGGCATAGACCAGTCGTCTTTTTGTTGTAGTCATTGGGTTGACTAAGATTAGATCCCCAAAGTAGACAACAATACCTACAAAAATTTCTTCTCCCCAGAATTCCATGGGTAAACCTGGCAGTCTGACCGAGATAGGGGCTTCATTACATTCCTTGTCTTTGAGATTAAAACCTGGTTTCCATTTTTTAAGGGCCAGGGAAGCTTTTCCTAGCATCCAAGGACCTCCCACTAGAACATATCAAAAATATTCTTTACAAGAGAATGAAAAGGAGAAGAAGCTGCCAACCATAGCCACAACATTAGTTTGAACTTTACCTTTCCATTTCCTCGCCACCCAGGAACGAACAACCTCAATATTTGGGCATGGGCTGATAAATTTTCCAACTAAGACCAAATGCATATGAGCCATATTCTGAACTACAATACTGTCTGAAATGGAGATGGAGAAAGCACCAAAGTCCCGGTCTACCTTATGCGGTACTAGAAAAATGCCCTTTCCTTTAAGCTTTGATGAAACAAGAGAGGCCCATTTTTTGTTGCATTCCACATAGGGAATCTTATTATTGGGGCCCTCAACCTCACCAGTTTTGTCGGAGGTGATGGAAAAACCATTGGCAGTATTGGTACCACCATCCCAAGTATCATTCGAGGCCCCATCCAAAGGATGGGGGGGGGGGGGGGGGGGGGTTCCCCTGGGCTCCCAGATCTTGCAGAAAGCAAATTCAAACCTGAACTAGTTCCCACGCCAACACTCGCTCCTGCTCTTGCTCCTGACATGATGTTAAAAAAATGTTCTCGCGCCAACTCCGAGTGTTCAAAACTTTAAGCATAGGTATTCTTAGTGTGACCACATATATGAAGAAACATATTAAGAGTAGAAAATGTTAGTTAACTTTGAGTGTTTAACACTTTTAAGCCTAGAAGTGTAAGCTTAGTGTGTGTGGTTTAAGTTGTTCCTTTGTCAATCATCTGAATTTTAAAGAAAACCTAAATTTATTTACCACCAACTTTCTTAAATTTAGGATCTTAAAAGGGCAAGTTGCCATGCTGTTGCTTAACTTATTTTGGCTAGAAGTAGCTACTCAGCTTTTTGAGGAGCAATTTGTGGAGCTCCCTTTTTCTCAAAGCTTTATTTTCAATTTTTAAGCAAATGCCACTCCACTAAAATAGGGAAAGATTCTAATTTATCTTTTTCTCCCAATTAGAATTTTACATGGGAATAATCCAGCTGCTAAAATTTAAGCAGAAAATACTCATAAACAGCTGCATGAGACATGGGGTAGTGTAATATCAAAAATTACACCTGGTACAATCCATCGCAACAAATGGCACCTTCCTCCACATCATTGGAGGTTATGTACCACCATCTTTGTCCCTTTGTCCACTCAACATCATTTTGTCAACTTCAAACTAATACTCACCAACTCTATCAACTTGTCACCTTCAAGACTATAGCATGGTGCGGAGACATCTATGTGGTGCACTAGCATCCCATGAATCTGACAGTTTGTAGGTGGTTGTTTAAGCACTATGCCTACACTTGGAAGGAATTGTAACGCCCCTACATGCATCCACCGACATCAATTTTTGGTCCAGAGCCTATATCTTTCTCGTTTGATGGTATTTTTGGGATCTTTTAGTATTTTGAGATCACTCTTTGCAGGTTGGAGCTTTTAGCAATCTCTTTAGACAATCTTCATAGCTTCTCTCACAAGATCACTATTTTTTCAACTCTCTGGATAGCGCACAACACCATTTTTATAGCATCTTGGAAAGGGGAGTTTACTCATTCTCTTTTTTATTAATTTTACACTTTATCACTCTTTTATCTTGCATTGTCTTTCCATCATATTTATCATTTATTTCCCTATGGGTTTATCTGTGTTTTCCATGAAGATGGTGTTGTTATTATGGATGAATTGATTATGTGTTGCATTGATGTTTTGTAATTGATGTCAACACTAGCTAATATGGATGGTTATCGACAAACAAGTTTTGGTTACTGGTAGAAGATCTAGTGTTATCGACATAAAATATTATCTGTTGGACACTTCTAGCATGTTTGGATAAGTAAAGTATATTGGATTTCATGATTTATATGCTCCATAAGCGTGTTCTAGTCAGTTGGTATTGGCTTGGTAATTGGATGTTATCATACACTCTGGTAAACCCTTATCGGCACTGGTTTAAGGCTTTATCAGTAGAGCTTTCATTGAGGAATCATGACAGGATGCACAATTGGTGTTGGTGCAGCTTCTTCAAGGATTTCAGGATGCTAAAGATGTTCATTGACTGTGCTTCAATTCCTTGAAGACATTGCTTTGGTGTGGTGAACCTAGAATAGGTCTAGTACCTATCTAGGTTATGGACCGATATCATGCTAGCATGTACTCTACACATTACCTAGATGATTTGAGATGTTTTATGGATTTCTTTTATTGTATTGGTCTTAAGCCAACATGGCATATCATTGTAATAAGGAGTTATGTAATGATATTTGTAGCGTCCTAAAATTGCGACACTTGCAATTTCGACTGCATTTGGGTCTTCACGATGGCGATGCAACACGGAACCTGAATGCAGACCCCGAAACTTGTTCATGACATCAAAAACTGCATTTTTCAGCACCCTGGCCTGATCCTCCCTACACCCTATTGTCCCTGGAGGTGGGACCATGGCACCCAATGCCCTGGTCCCTGGCCCTATTTTTGGGCCCGGTCTCTTTTGGGTCTCGGGTCTTTAAGTTTGCAAATTGGAAAATAACCTTTCCTGGTTGGCCTAAGGTCGGAAAAATTAGTCTATCAACCCTAATTGACAAGTATATAAACTACACTTTCCTCTCTCATTTGGGGGATGGAAAAAAAGGCGGAAGCAATATTCAAACATTCAAACATTCAAGCATTCAAGCATTCAAGCATTCCTTCAAGCAATTGATCATTCCAAGTCTCCATTCAAGGCTAAGTGTTGCATTCAAGACAAGGATTCAACCATTGAAGAGGAGATCACTTACAACATACAACATACAACAACATTTACACCTTCGCATGTAAGAATACAAACATTCTTACAACAAGGTATTAGTACTTGATTACATTACAATCATTTACATTTACAGCATTTCTCATTTCTTGGTTAATTCCAAAACTAGGGTTTGGCCTAAGGGAAAACCCCTAATCCCTAACCCCCCAATCATCTTCGTTTTTCTGTGTGTAGGTTGCAAGTACACGGCTGTAATTGAAGATCTCGAATCCTTATGCAGAGATGAACAGATCCCCCTTCGTTTCGTGGATTTTTTGGAGGACCGTGTGCACGCCGGGCGCCATCGTCTCGTCAACTTTTACTCAAATTTGCAGGATAGCGTCGTCTCGACATTTTACTGCTAATTCCAGGTCCGCAGCTTCATCCTATATTCCTATCTCTATTTATAAGTGAATCTTTCTCACTTTTCATGCATTCCTAGCTTAATCATTCTATCCACATTCTTTACAAAAGAGGGTAGCCTTGCTGTCTTAACCCTTGAAAATCATTTAGAATCCAATCTTGCATTGTGTGGGATTGGATCTTGTGGGTTTCAACCCCTCTTTTGAATGTAAAGTCTCCCCTAAGTGAAAACCGACAATCCTAAGTGACCCCCTTTCCCCTTGGAGTGGTGGGGGGAACACTTAGGGTTCACTCGCAATTTTCCGCTTTACATTTTGGTGAACCCGATGTGAACATCCTTTCTGATTGTTCATGGTTAGATCTGAAAATTGGATTCCTTAATTACATTTCCATGTTTGATCTTTTGCAAATTTTAGAGGTTAATTGCATAAAAACCCTAAATTTTCTTTTTAGTAATTAAGCTTGTGAAATGTTTAATTATTAATGCTTGTTTTAGATCTACCCTTCTACTACAAATTATCAAATCATATCTATGCTTTAATTTTGAAAATTAAGTGGTTAAGTGTCAAAACCTTAATTTTTAAAACCCTCCTGATTCAACCTTTGATCGACAATTTCACTGATCAAAACATCTCCAAATCAGCTGTAACTTTGGATTCCGCAACAAAATCATAAAATCTTTCATCCCTGAAAATTTGGAAAAAAGTTGCGAGCACCGTGTGCACTCCGAGCGCCATCGTCCCCGACATTTTTTTTGAAATTTCGGGAGCTAGATCTTACTATATTTTTCTGCTAAAATCCAGAATTTTGGCTGATTTTATCAATTATAACACTTTCAAAATTAAAGTCAAAGTTGGTCTAGGGATTGCTTGGACTAAGGCTTCTAATCATTCAAAAATTGTTGAAATTGAAATTCATGTCAAAATTGTGTTCTTACTGTCCTAAATCTGAAAAGTGTGTCGGCATTCATTCGAAATTTCAATGCTTTATTCAAATTCTTGCAATTTGTGACTTCTGAAATTAAGTGTTTAATTATACCAACCTTGATTTCCACTTTCAAAATTGAATTTTGCGTGAAATTGAGTCAATTTTCAAATTTCAAAACTTGCATTGCTTTTGGTATTCCCTCTAAAATCATAAAATTCAAAATTTCAATTTCCCTCTCTTTTTCAAAATTCAAATTTTGCATTTTTTGACAATCTTGGTAGGGTTCAATTTTGAGATTGCAACTTTAATTTGGCCTATCTACAGATTGTAAAATCACTCAATTTTTTCAGATTAGCTTTAAAATCATCATAACTTTCATCCCTGCAAATTTCGAAAAAAGTTGCGAGGACTGTGTGCACCCCGAGCGCCACGGTCCCTGACATTTTTTTTGAAATTTTGGGAGATTGTCGTGATTGCATTTAACAGCTTAAATCTAGGAGATTGGTTGATTTTACTGAAAATTGCTACCTCTAAATTCAAAATCTTCTCTCCCTCTCTAGTGCATGAGTTTTACAACAATAAGCCCTACTTACACTATTCCCGTTAGATGAAGCCGTAGAATTAAGTCTTTCCAAGGTTTAATTACTAAGGAGATGGAACCTAATTTGAATAGCCTTTTTAACGAGGACATAGGTAATTCCTCTAATCCTCTTAATGACGAAGAAGCTCTCCATGAGGTTTCTGAAGAACAACTTTCGAAATTGGACAACCAATTTGATGATTTTCAGCAATGGATGTCTCAAGAGTATCCCAATAGTCAAGCTCTTTCATTAATTAAGGGTCTAAAACGTATGGTTCAAAGTGATAAGAATGGAATTGATATTTTGCATGGTATTACACACATTGTGGATTCGAATGTGATGCCTATGAAGAGTTGTGCCAAAACTTTAGGTTATACACAACCTCCCACTCAAGTCAATCATTATGTTCCTTTAACAACTTCTATTGCTAGCATACCTACCTTTACATCAAACATAATGACTACTTCTATACAAGACATTCCTCCTATGATCACCAGTCATGGGGGCAATCCTTCCTCTTCAATTAACCCTTTGCCTTCATTTAATCTGACTTCTTCATTCATTCCTTCAATGAGTGTTCCTATTACATCTTCACAAATGAACATGACGCAAGGGGGCAATTCATTTAACCATTCTATTCCTCCTTGTAGTGTTCCTCCTTTCCAATCATCTCCTATGACTAACTATCATAGTGTCCCGCCACCTTACTCTCAATCAATACCTTCTTTCAATAACATAATACCTCCATCACAATCTAACACGTCTAATATGAATTCTTCGACTGAAGCGACCATTAATAATCTTGCACTAACTGTCTCTTCTTTACAGCAACAAATTGCCTCTATGAATCAATCTAAGTTTAGTGTGCCCACATTTGATGTTGCAAGCCCACTTTCTCTTGACATTGTTCGAGCTATCCCTCCTAAACATGTTGAAATCCCGCATTTGGAGCTTTATAATGGTAAAGGTGATCCTCTAACACATGTTAAGACTTTTCAAACAATATGTACCGATTTTGCTTATGACCAAAGGTTGCTTGCAAAACTATTTACTAGGACATTAAGAGATAAAGCCCTACAATGGTATTGCTCGTTGCCTTCTTATTCTATTACTTCTTTCGAACAACTTGCAAATTCTTTTATTCAACAATTTCAAAATAATATAAGTCCTAAGGTTACTTTGATTGATTTAATGCATTGTAAACAAGGTGTTAAAGAAAAAGTGACTGATTTCATTGGTAGATATAAGCATTTGTATGCTCAAATTTCTTTTCCAGTGCCTGACAATGATATTCAAAGAATCTTTATTTCTAATTTACAAAAAGATACTCGAGATAAACTTCTGTTTTCTGAGTTTACTTCTTTCCAACAGTTGTGTGCAACTCTTCACAATTATCAACTGACTGTGAGTCAAATGGAACAAGCAAATCCTATGGCTCCGAGTGATAAGGGTGATAGTAGTCAACAACCATTTGGAAAGTTTAAACCCAGCAGAGAGTCCATTAAATTCAATGAAAACATCATCAACAACAATGTGAATGCAGCATCAGGTGTGCCTCCTATTTCTAAGTTTTTCAAGAAAGAAAGAAAGTTTACTCCTTTGAATGAATCATTGCATAGTATTATGAATAAGTTATTGGAACAAAATGTGCTTACTCTTCCTCCTATAAGGTAAATAGATCCTGCAAAGATTAATTCACCTTATTTTGATAACAAATCTTTTTGTCAATTTCATCGTCAACCTGGGCATGACACTGAAAAATGTTTTGCTTTAAAGGGTAAAATTCAAGATTTGATTGATAATAATACTATCTCTATTTTGGGAGTGAATGATAAAGGCAATACATCTGTAGCTCCTCCTAACCAAAATCTTCAGATTTTTACTGATCCATTACCTTCTCATACCTCTAATGCAATTGAGGCTAATGATTCTTCTTTCTCATCTGATGGTCTTGTGTCTATGACTCCAAATGTGATTAACTTTGTAGAGTAGCAAGAAAACCCTAAAGAACCTTCCATCACATTTGATTCTAGTGAAACTATCAGGGCACCTGATGGTCCTTTATATATAGTTGCAAAAGTCAAGAATACACCTTGTCGTGGAGTGCTTATTGATCCTTCGTGCATGGTTAATGTTATTACTGAAGAATTTCTTTTTACTTTGCAATTGAATCAAGTGATCTGTGACAAAACAGATGTGATTATGAAATTATTTGATGCATTTTCTTCTCCTGCAATTGGTTCTATTACATTACCTATTGAGGTCCATAACAAATCCCTTGATGTGAACTTTGCTATTATTCCTTCATCCGAACAATTTTGTGTGAAGCTTGGCTATCCTTGGCTATCTTCCATGAAAGCTATTGCTTCTCCTATTCATAAGTGTTTGAAATTTCCCCATAATGGTGAAGTTGTTACTGTCAATCATAGTCTCTTTAAACCAGCTAAAAGAACTTCTAGCATTCCTATTGATTATTTTTGGCCTAAACAATTCCAATCTCTTCCACCGCGAAGTGATCATCTTTTCAAATCTTACCAAAAGTGGAAAACAGATATGATCCTATCTCTAAGTGAACCTAGAACACCCAAACTTGATATTCCTATCGTTCTTGAGAAGGAAGTTCTTCCTTTGAAAGATAAAACTAATGTCTTTCCTCAAGAAGATTCCCAACCCATTCCTATGGATGTGACTATGTCTATGTCTAATAAACTTTCTAAAAGCAGACCTATACCTCCTCGTCATGATGGACTTGGTCTCCTTCCTAAACCAAATATTCCTCTTTTATATGGAGCAGTTCCTCCTCCTTCCTCTTATGGAGAGAAGAGACCTTCCTCTTCTCCTATTATCCAACCTAAGAGACCACAACCTAAACACCCAAGTGATAAGGATGAGAACATTCCTCCTCCTCAATCTTCTCCACTTCCTACTAACATTAGACGAAATCATTCTGCACGTGAACGTTGATGAAAGCATCATCTTAGAGCTCAAGCAGCTGCTTCTCAAACTTTGCAATCTCCAAAAACACCTTCAACAAGCATTATTCCATTTTCTCCAAAATCTCCAAAACATAAGATGCATGATGGTCTTGATCCTGTGCGAGTTAAAGATCCTATTTTTATAAATCTTGATGATGATATAGATGAAAATGTTATTCATGATGAAAATGTTACTCCTCTTGCTTCTGATAGTAAATATGAACTTGTTGATATTGATAACCATTTATCTAACGAATTTTCTAAAGCACTTATCCTAGCTCCTAGACAAGAACAACGTGGCTTGGAGCATGAACATAGCCCTTGTTTGGATCTTGTGATAGCTCCATCTGCTGTGTTGGATGTTCCTCCTTTGGCGTGTTCCCTGCCTTCCCGAAACATTGATCAGCAAGATCGGGGGGTAGATGACATGCTAGACTAGTTACATTAGCATAGCAGACTCTCTCCTCCTCTCTTTTGTTATTTCTTCTATGTGTTATTCTCATTCTTCTATTTGTTGTCCTTAGTGTTGTCTACTTGAGGACGATGCAAAGCATTGAGATCTCTTTTGGTCTCTCTCATGTTGACTCAAAAGACACATGTGTTCCCTTCTTCTAGGTGACCTTCCTTGATTGGGGAATGAAGAACAATTATGCATACATACATATGATATACATGACTTATCATACAGCATACTGACCCCAAGGAAAGTGAAGTCACCTCATGCTTTGTGTTTTGTGTCTATTATCCTTGGGTTTATCTCACACTTGGGGGCTAAATCTTTGTGATAACGTGCTCCTTTCCCTTCTCATTTCTTATGTGTATCACTACCTTAAAGCAATCACCCCCGTTGAGGCATGTGCGATCGCTTTAACGTAGGGGGGCATACACCCCATCTATCTCTTCGGATACTTGAAAATTTCTTGGCAAACTTAGCTTTGCCTTGAAAATTTTTGGTATTTCTCTTGCATGACTCATAGTGAGGGAACCTTACTACTGACAATCATGGTTCTCCCTCGTGATCTTCCCTTTTACTTTGTCAATCGAAGTCGTAAGATCCTTAGTCCACTGGGGGCTTGGTGTGTCTTGCCTCCTTGACGTGGTGAAAGTCTTTCAATGTTGTTTCCTTGTACTTTACCAAAAGTATGAGCATACGCTTATACTCCCGCTAAAGTGGGGGCTAAATGTAGCGTCCTAAAATTGCAACACTTGCAATTTCAACTGCATTTGGGTCTTCATGATGGCGATGCAACACGGAACCTGAATGGAGACCCCGAAACTTGTTCATGACATCAAAAACTGCATTTTTCAGCACCCTGGCCTGATCCTCCTTGCACCTTGTTGTCCCTGGAGGTGGGACCATGGTGCCCAGCGCCCTGGTCCCTGGCCCTATTTTTGGGCCCGATCTCTTTTGGGTCTTGGGTCTTTAAGTTTGCAAATTGGAAAATAACCTTTCCTGGTCAGCCTAAGGTCGGAAAAATTAGTCTATAAACCCTAATTGACAAGTATATAAACTACATTTTCCTCTCTCATTTGGGGGATGGAAAAAAAGGTGGAAGCAATATTCAAACATTCAAACATTCAAGAATTCAAGCATTCAAGCATTCCTTCAAGCAATTGATCATTCCAAGTCTCCATTCAAGGCTAAGTGTTGCATTCAAGACAAGGATTCAACCATTGAAAAAGGAGATCGCTTACAACATACAACAACATTTACACCTTCGCATGTAAGAATACAAACATTCTTACAACAAGGTATTAGTACTTGATTACATTACAATCATTTACATTTATAGCATTTCTCATTTCTTGGTTAATTCCAAAACTGGGGTTTGACCTAAGGGCAAACCCCTAATCCCTAACCCCCCAATCGTCTTCACTTTTCTGTGTGTAAGTTGTAGGTACGCGGCTGTAATTGAAGATCTGGAATCCTTAAGTAGAGACGAACAGATCCCCCTTCGTTTCATGGATTTTTCGGAGGACCATGTGCACGTCGGGCGCCATCGTCCCGTCAACTTTCGTTCAAATTTGTAGGATAGTGCCGTCTCAACATTTTACTGCTAATTCCAGGTCCGCAGCTTCATCCTATATTCCTATCTTTGTTTATAAGCGAATCTTTCTCACTTTTCATGCATTCCTAGCTTAATCATTCTATCCACATTCTTTACAAAAGAGGGTAGCCTTGCTGTCTTAACCCTTGAAACTCATTTAGAATCCAATCTTGCATTGTGTGGGATTGGATCTTGTGGGTTTCAACCCCTCTTTTGAATGTAAAGTCTCCCCTAAGTGAAAACCGTCAATCCTAAGTGACCCCCTTTCCCCTTGGAGTGGTGGGGGGAACACTTAGGGTTCGCTCATGATTTTTCGCTTTACAATATTATTTTAATATCTTTAGGTGGTCGACTTAATTGGTTTAGGCCTTATGGTTTGTATAAATAAGAGGTAGAAACTCTTTGTAAAGAATCATGGTCATTGGAAAGGTCATGGTCAGGGAATGTAATGTGTGAATATTGTAATATCATTCAGGTAGATGAGTTGGTCGATCATTGGTGATCAGATTGGTTTTAGAAGTGGATTTAGTCCTCTAACATTTAGCTTAACGAGCCTATAATCAGGCATAGTAGATGTTATTTCCAGCAATTCACTCTATTGGATTGTTGTCCATTTATCCTAAGAAGGTTGTAGCCTCTCTGTAGTCAGTGAGACTCTTTTTGTAATGAGAAGTTTTCTCTAGGCAATGTGCCTTCCTGCAAGTGCAGGCCCCTCATTGTAACACATACTTTCTGCAGAAGTATCATCTGACTATGGGTAGGCTTCCCACCGTGTTTTTTCCCTTTCTGAGTTTTCCATGTACAAATCATGGTGTTATGTGGTATGGTTGTTTTCCATTGATTATCTAGTTAATTGTTAAGTTGTACTGTTTACTGGTATATGTTCCTACTCGCATCTGTCTGTATTGGTACTTGATTTGGTATTATGGATTAAAAGTTATAATATGTTAACAACTGATTCGCGCCCCTCTCAGTTGTTCACTGGTTATCCTAATAATTGGTATCAGAGCTTTGGTCCTGTTTTGCAGAAGCTTAACCACTTGAGGTAGATCCTATGGCAGCTAACACTTCTAATCCACCGACAACTATTTTTAGAAGAGAAATCCCTAAGCTTGATGGAGAAAATTATGGGATATGGAAAATTCGAATGGAGACTCATCTTAGATGTCTTGGCAAGTATATTTGGGAGATCACTGAGAAAGGATACACACCTTATGATCTGACATCCAACAATCCTGCTCCTGTAGACCTGGACAAGAATATTGAAAATGATTGCAGAGCTAGAGAAGCCCTCTTGTGTGCACTTACTGATCAGCAAATCATGGGATTGACTGACAAATCATCAGCTAAGGTTATATGGGACAAATTTCAAACTATGGATGAAGGTGACCCTACTGTTAAAATTGCTAAATTTGATGGTTACCGGGTAAGGTATGAAAACTTGAAAATGGAAGAAAATTAAAGAATTGTTGTGTTTATGGAAAGAGTAAATGAGATTGTTATGGGAGTTCAATGTTGTGGAGGATTTCTAAGTGAAGATAAAATAGTTTCCAAAGTCTTGAGAGCCCTTCCACTGGCTTACAAGATGAAGGAAACTGCAATTAATGAGTTAAGAACAATGACAAACACTTCAGTCAACAAAGACATTCTAATTGGGAAATTATCTGCTTTTGAGCTTGAAGAATTTGGATCATCTAGAGTTGTTAAGTCTGAACATGCTTTTCATGCATCATCATCAACATCTACCAGCAAAAGTGATTTGAGAGCCTTATATGCTAAAGAATTGGACGACATGAGGAAAGAAGATTTAGAGCTTGAGCAACTTGAATCCTTATTTGCTAGAAGAGTACCTAAAGGTCCAACTAGAAGTAAGTATGAAGGAAAATAACCTTTTAAATATTTTGCATGTAATAAGACTGATCATTTTGCATCTAGATGTCCTAAAAGGAATGTAAGGTTTGAGGAAAGAGTTAAGAAAACTTTTAAGCCTAACCCGAACAAATACAGATTCAAGAAAAACAAACATTGCTACATAGAAGATGAGGAAGGAGTAACTGATGACTCCGGAGATGAACCAACAAAAGACTCAGCTAGTGGATCTGGAAATGGAAAGGAATGGGTGTTCTATGCTTTGAAGGAAGATGAACTAGAACCAGCTATCAAAAATAAAGAGAAGGCCTTGGCAGCAAAAGTTGAAGATAAGGATGAATGGGTAATTGATAGTGGATGCTTACATCATATGACTGGAGATAAAGGGAAATTTATATCCCTACAAGAATACAATGGTGGTCAAGTCAGACTTGGAGATGACAAGGCATGTATGATCAAAGGTAGAGGTATCATTTCTTTGGATGACAAGCATAACACTGATAATTTCTATTATGTAGAAGGTTTAAGGCATAATCTTTTGAGTGTTGGTCAATTAGTTGATAAGGGTTTTCAACTTCAGTTTAAAGATAGAAAATATAAAACCATTAACAAGACTAGTTTGGAGATTGCAACCAGTATTCAGACAAGAAGTAACATCTTTCACTTGAACACTAGTAATAAGACATGTTTGATTGCTCATATTGATGAGAGTTGGCTATGGCATAAGAGGTTGTGTCATGTTAATTTTGATTGTATTGTTAAGATCAGTTCAACTAAGGCAGTCAGAGATATACCTAAGATTATGAAGCCTCATAATCCGATATGTAAGGAATGTCAATTGGGTAAGTAGGTCGGAAGTTCTTTTAAGAGAATACATGATAAATCTAATGATGTACTTGATTTGATTCACACTGACTTATGTGGTCTAGCAAGGACTAGAATCTTTCAAGGTGATAGGTATTTCATGCTGATTATTGATGACTATTCTAGAATGATGTGGATGAATTTTCTCAAGGAGAAGTCTGAAGCTTTTGAGAAATTCAAAACCTTTAAAGCGAATGTTGAAACAAAAATTGGATTAAAAATCATGTTGAAATAGAAACTGGATTAAAAATCAAATGTCTAAGATCAGATCATGGCGGTGAGTTCACTTCTCATGAATTTAATAGTTATTGTGAAACAAATGGAATCAAGAGACAACTATCTGCACCTAGGACTCCTCAACAAAATAGAGTAGTTGAAAGAAAGAACATAACCATTTGGATGCAGCTAGATCTATGATGATGGAAGCCAAATTGCCTCATATCTACTGGAGAGAAGCAGTGAGTACAAAAGTTTACATATTCAATAGAGTTCACATCAAAGGTGAAACCGATAAGACCCCTTATGAACTATGGTTTGGACATACACCTATTGTTAAGTATTTCAGACTTTTTCGAAGTAAATGCTATATCAAAATAGATGATTCAATTGGAAAGTTTGATCCTAGATGTGATGAAGGGACATTTCTTGCTTATTCAATTCAGAGCAAAGCATATAGATGTTATAAAAAAAGATTGCAGAAAATTGTGGAAAGTGCTAATGTGAAAGTGGATGAATAGTACATAAATCATTCTATATCATATGACAGGGAAGCGGTAGTGGAAATGATCATAAATGAACCAACAATGCCTCAACCGGTATAGGAAGCTGAAATAGTTACACCAGCACAATCAGAAAATTCAACTGTGACTGATGATGAGAGTGGTGAACCTGAAGTTCAAAAGACTCCAAGGTATGTAAGATTAAATCATTCTAAAAATCAAATTATTGGATATAGGAACAAGGGAGTAATGACAAGAAGAAAACTGAAAAAATGAAGAGGTATGTCTTATTTCTCAACTTGAACCGGCAACTATTATTGAAGCTTGTAAGGATAAACATTGGTTAAAGGTTATGGAAGATGAATTAGATCAAATAGAGAAAAATGAAACTTGGTCTTTAGTTTCTCGGCCTAAAAATAAGAATGTTATTGGAACTAAATGGGTTTTTAGAAATAAACTGAATGAGGATGGTCAAGTTATAAGGAACAAGGCTAGATTAGTTTGTAAAGAATTTTCTCAAATGGAAGGAATTGATTATGGTGAGACATTTGCATCTATAGCTAGAATTGAAGATATTAGACTATTTATTACCTATGCAGTTTATAAGAACTATAAGGTTTATCAAATGGATGTCAAATGTGTATTTTTGAATGGTGAGCTTGAGGAAGAAGTTTACATTGAGCAACCTGATGGATTTTCACTGACAAATGACAAAGACATGGTTTGCAGATTGAAGAAATCTTTATATGGTTTGAAACAATCTCCTAGAGCTTGGTATGCAAGGTTAGGTAAATATTTTTTGAAGCTTGGTTTTACTAAAGGCAGTGCTGATAGTAATCTATATTAAAAGATCACTGATAATGATATTCTGATTATTGAAGTTTTTGTTGATGATATCATTTTTGGAGAAGATAAATTGTGCATGGAATTTACCAACAACATGTAAAATGAATTTGAAATGTCCAAGATTGGTGAGATGAAAATTTTCTTAGGTTTGTAGATTACTCAAACTGACAAAAGAATTTTTATTTGTCAAACAAAGTATCTGAGGGAATTGTTGAAAAAGTTTGGTATGGAGAATTCCAAACCGGTAAGTACTCCTATGGCTACAAATGAAAAATTATCTATCAAGGATACTTCTTCACCGGTAAATCTGACAAGGTATAAATCTATGATTGGTGGTCAGTTATATCTAACTCAGATTGGACCTAATATTATAGAAGCAGTAAGTATTGTTTCAAGATATCAAAGTAATCCTAAAGAAAATCATGAATGTACAGTAAAGAGGATATTTCAGTATTTGCAAGGAACAACAAAATATGGTTTATGGTATTCCAAAAATGATGATTTCCCTTTATGTGCATATACTGACTCAGCTTGGGCAGCTGATACTGATGACATAAAGAGAACTTCTGGTAGAGCTTTCTTTCTTGGAAATAAATTGGTTTCATGGATAAGAAAAAAATAGTCATGCATTTCTTTATCTACTGCTAAAGCCAAGTATGTTGCAGTAGCAACTAATTGCACTCAATTTATGTGGATGAAGCAAATGTTGAAGGATATCAGGGTAAATTGTAGTGAACTGGTAGTTATCTACTATGATAACTCTATAGCCATTGACATGTCTAAGAATCCAATATTTCACTCTAAGACTAAACATATTTCAATAAAGTATAACTTTTTGAAGGACAAGGTAGAAGCAAAGGAAGTCAAATTGGTTTATGTGAACACTAAAGAACAAATTGCAAACATATTCACTAAACTGTTGTCTAAGGAATCATTTGAGTATTTGAGAGACAGGTTAGGGGTTTTTGCCCCTCCGGTAGAGACCTGATTGATGAAGTTTATCATCAGTTTGACATGTATTATCAGAAATATTATTCATTCCAACACTGATGAGTGGTGCTACTACTCAGGGGGAATAGTCAGCTTTAAGATTCAGAGGTTTATATCATTGCTTTGATATTTTGTCAAGTTTCTGGCATTGATGTCAAAGGGGGAGTGATAGTAATGTGAAAAATCATTTAGAACCTTATAGAGATATCATTCATAGGGAGAGCTATTAATATTTAGGATATTGTTGGTAAACCCTTACCAGCACTGGTTTAAGGCTTTACCGACAGAGCTTTCATTGAGGAATCATGACATGATGCATAATTGGTGTTGGTGCAGCTTCTTCAAGGATTTCAGGATGCTAAAGATGTTCATTGATCATGCTTCAATTGCTTGAATACATTGCTTTAGCGTGGTGGACCCAGAATAGGTCTGGTACCTATCTAGGTTATGGATCGGTATCATGCTAGTGTGTACTCTACATGTTACCTGGATGATTCAAGATGTTTTATGGATTCGTTATTATTGTTTTGTTCTTAAGCGGACATGGCATATCATTGTAATAAAGAATTATGTAATGAAATCATTGTAATATCTTTAGGTGGCTGACCTAATTCCTTTAGGCCTTAGGGTTTGTATAAATAAGGGGTAGAAACTCTTTGTAAAGAATCATGGTTATTAGAAAGGTCATGGTCAGCGAATGTAATGTGTGAATATTGTAATATCATTCAAGTGGAGGACTTGATTGATCATTGGTGATCGGATTGGTTTCAGAAGAGGATTTAGTCCTTCAACATTGAATTTAACTGGGACTGTAATTAGGCATAGTAGATGTTATTTCCAGCAGTTCACTCTATTGGATTGTTATCCATTTATCCTAAGAAGGTTGTAGCCTCTTTGTAGTCAATGAGACTCTTTTTGTAATGAGCAGTATCCTCTAGGAAGTGTGCCTTCTTGCAAGTGTAGGCCCCTCATTGTAACACATACTTTCTGCAGAAGTATCATCTAACTATGGGTAGGCTTCTCACCTTGGTTTTTCCCTTTTTGGTTTTTCCATGTACAAATCATGGTGCTATGTGGTATGGTTTCTTTGCATTGATTATCTAGTTAATTGTTAAGTTGTACTGTTTACTGGTATATGTTCCTACCGACATCTGTCTGTACCGATACTTGATTTGTTTAAGGTTGTATTGTGGATTAAAAGTTATAATCTATTAACAACTGATTCACCCTCTCTCTCAGTTGTTCACCGGTTATCCTAACAGGTGGAACACCAAAACATGGGTCAAACTTAGGCAGACTCCAAAACACAACCCCCAATATTTTCTCTCTTGTTTGTGTGTAGTTGAATAATCATGGAAGAGTAGTCACTTTGTGGGAGGCTCCAATCATGGCCTGAGTATGAGTTCCTTTCATCTCTTTCCTTCTAATTTATCCAAGTCATTTTGTATCCGACATTTATTAGCTTAATTTGATCATTTTCTATGTTTTAATTACATTATAATTGACTCTGCTACTTTTTGTACGATCTTTGTACCTCATCTGTATAGGATGACAATACTCCATGCTGGTGTCCTAGACTTGTGCTCTCATCCTCTGGACAGAGGCTTGGTAGAGTCATCTGAGAATCTTGGATTGGAGTCTATCAATTCAATCTATTATTTTTATCCCCTAGCTCACCCTTAGTGCTAGTTTAAGTGAGGTATCGGAGGATTGATTTGTTATGTAGGATTCATCATCCTTGAGGTACAAAATTTCCTTTGTTACATTTTGGTGAACCTAAGATGAACATAGTTTTCTATCTACACTATGTTTTTATCATATAGCTCATTGCATACATTTCAATCTAAAATTTTAAAATATAAAACATAGTTTGCATCTTTGTTCTAGCATTTGCATTAGCCTCTTCATCTTTTTGAGTAGCAAGCTTTAGTACAAGATAAGATCCTCTGTGTGCCTATAGTGTAGTCTCAGTATCGTGAGGCTTGTCTATGAGATTTACAACCCATACTGCCATAGGAGCCATAGTGAGGAGGTCATCCATATAGAGTTTCCCTCATGATCATTAAAGTCCTCCTCTATCCAACGGGATGATCAAAAACACTTTTCTCCACTCTAGCGATCCTTTCCCTTCTTAGAATCTTCAGATACCTTTCATGGGAGGCTTGTCAACTACTAGTTCTCATAACAACTCCCCAACAAAATCTTTGGCTCCTTCTCCTCCTGTTGTTGACCATGATTCCTCTATCACTATTATATTTGATCGAATTTAGTCTCTAGAGGAGAACCTCAGAGATATTGAAGGGTTCCTCAACCAAGAGAATGTCCTTCCTCAAGCCAGGAGTGTAGTTAATACTTTGGGATACATTCTTATCTTAGATAAGAAAGGTTTAGAGATGCTGAGGGAATTATCTATCATTGTAAAAATCCATGTACCCTTGGCACATGCACCCATACAAGATGTCCAGTCTAAAATTTGTGTTTCTTAGTTGGGTGTTGACATACTTGGTTTGACAATACATATAGTTGACCTCGGGTCCACCATCCCTAGCATCAATGCCTCAACTATTCCCTTGGGGTACACAGGTATGTCTTGTAGTTAGATCTCTACCTCTACTACAACTCAGGTCTCTACAATCAATGCTATTACTACCTTTATTAGTAGCACTAATTCTCTTGGTGGTGCCGATGGAGGTGGTGGCAGTGGTTCACTTGGAGGTACCAGTAGAGATGGTGGCACATCTGGCCCACCTCCTCCCCTTCGCCAACTAATCCAATATCGAACACCATCTTACAAAAAATGGGGTAGATGCAATTATAGCTCACCAACCTGGCCTCTGCTTCTAGTCAATCATCTATGCCTGCATATTATAAAAATATTCCCCTTGATATCAATATTGTGAACACCATCCTTCCTCCTGCACTTGATTCATTGAAGTTAAATAGGTTCAATGGTGATGGGGACCCTAATATGCATATTGATTATTTCATGACCATGTCTAGTGACTATCACAACCTGGATTTTGTGTTGCTCAAACTATTCTCATGATCTCTTAAAGGAACCATGTTAGAATGGTATAGCTCCTTACCAAATCATTCTATTCATACCTTTGATCAGCTAATGGATCTGTTTCTTAGGCAGTTTTAGGATAACATTGGTAGCAAGATCACTATCATCAACCTTGTTCTCTGTAAGTAGAATCACAATGAAAAGATCATAGATTTTATCTCAAGGTATCAATCGATCTCTACTAGAATCCCCTTTGTTCTGCCAAATATCAATCTACAGAGGATGTTCATTGGTAATCTACAGCCAGCATTGAGGGAGAAACTATCTCTTAATCATTACAATAACTTTTTAATATGCACTCCACACTTCCAGACTACCAGCACACCATGAAATAGTTCAGAGATTCTACTTAGAACTCTCACAGTTGGTCTTTTGTAGGTGCATCCACAGAAGGGTCTAGAAAGAACAAGGTTGTCGCTAATGTTGTGATTGTCCCACAGGAATCACAATAGAATAGAGCCTTCACCAAATTGATTGATTCTTCCTTGAGCATCATGCAATTATTATTAAAAGATAATTACTTTACCTTTCCTAAGGTTCAACCATTTCCGGATAATAGACCCTATCTGCACTGGTATGATGGGTCAAATTTTTTTCATTACCATCGTGTGCCTGGTCATGAAACTTAGCAGTGTTATCATCTTTGTAATATTGTCCAAGACTACATTGAAAGGGGTAATTAAAGTGGATGTGTGGAAGCATAAGTTGAACAAATATGTTGATCAAACTAACAAGGAGTTGTAGATCTACACTGATCCGTTTACCCTGCATTTGACAAATTTTATTTTTGCATCGAATCCTTGTTTAGATGATGGTCCATTTGTGAACATGGTTGCCATCAATCCTATATTTTTACCTCCTAGCCAGAAGGAGAAGGTGTCTGACATGTCTTTCACCCCTTGAGATGCCCCATACTATAGAGAGAGTGCTCCTTTGTACATCCCTACTAAGCTAAATGGTCAAACTATCATAGGTATGATGGTTGACCTATCCTATAGAGTCGATGTTATCACAAAGGATACTACTCATGAATGATTGGTATAGACCTACATATGATAAATGTCAGACAACCCTAAGAACATGAAAATTTGTATCCCTCCTTTGGGTAGCATCGCCTTGACGGTCCTTGTGGGACTACCCAAGGCTATGTCTTCCACGTTTGTGATCATTCCTAAATTGTACCTATTTCAAGTTAAACTAGGTATTCCTTGGTTGATTTCTATTGACGTGGTCCCTTTGGTGATTCATAAATGTCTTAAGTTTCCTCTTGAGGGTTCAGTGCTTGTCATCTAGAATACTGGATATCGACCCTTGGTATCCCCTAGGGATTTTTTGTTGGATCATTTTTGCCTTGCTTCAGTGGGGCACATGCTTCCCCATGGTGATCTGATGTATCACACATATTATCAATATAAGATGGGGGAACTGGCCCCTAAATATGTTCATCCTAGTTATTCATTGCCTCTTCATGCATCAACCTTTGCTTCGTCTATTCCTATGTTGGAGCAGGTAGTTCCCTATGTCCTCTCATCATCAGGGGTTGGGGCTAATCCTGTTCCTCCAAATAAACCATTCCATCTACCTAGGACAACATAGACTCTAGTGGTATCTTTTGTTCCTATGATTGCACCTAGGGTAGACAATGAAAAGACACCTATGTTGTTAAAGTTTGTGGCCTACCCTCCCTTTGAGCTCCGGATCATACCTGATATTCCTAGATCCTCTCATTACGAGAAAGGGAAGTGCTCCTTTGGTGTATGTTTTTTGTTGCTTTCTCCTACTTCACATCCTACAATGGAACCCTCTAGCTACTCCTCGAGTGAAGTGAGGTAGGTTGCTTGTTGCTGTGAATGTAGTTCCTATTCTAGATGCACCTCTTGTTCCATCAGTTAAGCCTTCTCCTATCCCTGACATGGTTCTAGAGGCCTCTCCTATGGAGCTTGATGCTCTTAAATCCTCTTTGGCTTCAGTTGGTGGTACTCATTTCTATCATAATCAACATCCACATGAATATAAGTACTATCGATGAGCCATGGCTCTAGAGTGCAATGCTGCTCTGCAAGCTGCTGCTGCATCTACAACTCCAAGATTTGTCACATCAACTCTTACTTCAATCGATGCTCCTATTTCTACATCTTCTTCATTTTTTCTTCCTACTACTTTGAGGTATGTTAATGAGCCTCCACCTAAGTGGGTGTAGGTTTTCATTTCTCCTTCATTGGAGCCACCCCTCATCGCTCCTTTTCCAGATGTACCTCCATTGTCTTGGCCTATCGATATGTTGCATACATAGGTGGTGTCCAATGTAGCGTTATCTTCTCCCCTCATTCTCCCCTCATTTTGCAATCATTCCAACTTCAAAGCTTCCTTGGAGTTCTTCAGCCTACTATGGTTGATAGGATTCCCACTTCCCTTGTCTAACCTAAACGCAAGCTTGAGTAGGGCCTCGTTTCGGAGTTTCAATGATAGAAATCCTCACAGGTATGTTCCTCACCCTCTTCTATGATTATTTCAGTTCCTCTTGGTTTTCCTATTTTTGTGTGTGTGGTCAAGAAGGCTTCTCCTAAGTTTGTCACCGCCTCTCTTCTGAATGTTGGGAGTCCTATTCATGTTTCATCCTATCCAAGTGAGTTACCTACTTCCTCTACAAAGGCTTTCTTATTCAACTCCTTAGAGGATATGTCAGATTTGTCTACGATATTTGTGTGACCATTGACCCTCGCCTCCTCCTCTAGATGCAAACATTGCTACTACTTTGTCCCTTTCCCTTGTTGCTGGTGAGGTGCTTGGTAAAGCTCTTTTGGTGCTCCCTCTCCAAGCTCATCCCCATTCTCCCTATGATCTGGACTGGGAAGATGATGATCTCCTAAGGGATGACCCTTAGTATATTTAACTTTTATCTCCATCTTTTTGTTTGTGTGTTTGATTGTGTTTCATCATTCTTTCTTTATTTGTTTGTTCCCTCCCAGAGGATCTAAGTTATTCCATATGTACTTGGATAGGGGAGGTTGACTGTCTTTATCTGTTGTGCCCTCCCAGTGGACCTGAGTTACTTTGTAGGTAGTCGGATACGGAAGATTTTCTATCATACATCTTCTTCTATTTGTCTCTCTCCTTTTTTTATCTTGTCGTATCTTTCTTTTTCACTATTCAAACATGATGCAAAGCGTTGGGGGCATCTTGGGCCTTCTCTTATGTTGACCCAAATTTTTATTTTATCTTTGTCTTCATGTGCTCTTCTTCAAATTTGAGAATTTTGGTGCTATGATGATATACTCATCTCATAGTTATATTATATATCGTCTTTTCACTGCTATGGGTTTTGATGCCAAACTATCAGATCCCCCTATCTTCTTGCATTCATCATCGATGTTGTGGACACTTATGGGCTACTAGCTACTGGTGGCGTCCCATGGAAACATTTTTTATGTTGACATGCCATAATTTCTCTTCTCCTTAGAATAGAATGCCTTTCATGCATATCATTCTTGCGAGGGGCATCATATTTTCATTTATGCATGGTCTACACTTGTTATCTAGTCCTTTGCATGATTCTTCTTGATCGCCTTTTCATGTTTTCCTATACGTGGGCAAACCATTTGATCTTTTTCTTTTTCTTTTTCTTTTTCTTTTTCTTTAAGTTTATCAAATCTATCTTTAATCTCGCCCAATCACATGTCTATCTAGGGTCTCGCTACCCATGGTGGCAAAATCTTGCCCCATCGTATGGTTGTCCATACTGGCATAAAACATCATCCTATCACATGGCTATCTAATGTATCACTACCCATACTGGCACAATCTCTCTCTATCATATGGATATCTAATATAAGGCACTTTTCTATTCATACTGACACATCTCACTTTATAGTGGTTGCTTATCTTGTATCTTTTCATAATAAGGGGATTTCCTCCAAGCAAGGTTCATTTCTGCTATGCTATCTTATCTATCATATATCTTAAATCTATCCTTCACCTTATCATTTGACGTGGTAGTCTACAACTAGTGTGTCTATGATGTATCAATTAGAAATGTCAATTTTAAACTTCACGCTGGGGGCAACCTCTTTTTATCAACAAAATTTTTCCTCCCTATCATGACTCTTTTCTCTATCTTCCTCTACTTTAGCTTCTCATCTCTCAGCAAAGACGTGCTCGCTAAAGTGGGGGAAAATGTAATATAAAAAATTACACCTTGTACAATTCATCACAACAAATAGTGCCTTCCTCCACATCATCGGAGGTCATGTATTGCCATCTTTGTCCTTTTGTCCACTCAAGATCACTTTTTCATCTTCAAACTGGTATTTCACCAACTCTATCAACTGGTCACCTTTGGGACTATAGCATTATGCAAAGATGTCTATATGGATCACTAGCATCCCTTGAATCCGACAGTCCGTAGGTGACCATTTGAGCGTTACGCTTGCACCTGGAAGGAATTGTAATGCCCTTGCATGCTTCCACTGATGTCAATTTTTGGTCCAGACCTTATATCTCACTCATTTGACGGTATTTTTAGGATCTTTTGGCATTTTGAGAACACTCTTTGCAGGTTGGAGCTTTTAGCAATCTATTTAGATAGGATTCATAGCTTTTATGATAAAAACCATCATTGTTGTAGCTCTCTGGATAGCTCAAAACACCATTTTCATAGCATCTCAGAAATGAGAGTTTAATCATTCTCTTTTTCATTTATTTTATGCATTATCAGTCTTTTATCTTGCATTTTCCTTTCATCATCTTAATCATTTATTTCCCTGTGGCTTTATCTAGGTTGTCCATGGAGGTGGAAACACCAAAACAAGGGTCTAACTTGGGTAGACTCCAAAACACACCCCCCAACATTTTCACTCTTGTTTGTGTGTAGGTGAATAATCGTGGAAGAACAGTCTCTTTGTAGGAGGCTCCAATTGTGGACCGATTGTGAGCTCCTTTCATCTCTTTCTTTCTACTTTATCCTAGTCATTTTGTATCCCACATTTACTAGTTTAAGTTTTTTTATCATTTTCTGTGTTTTTTATTATATTATAATCACGTCTATTATTTTTTGTATTATCTTTGTACCTCATCCATATAGGACAATGGGGAGCCACGCTAGTGTCATAGACCTACACTCTCATCATCTATACAGAGGCTTGGCCTGGAGTCATCTAAGAGCCTTGTATTGAGGTTTGTCAATTCAATCAGTTATTTTTATCCCCTAGCTCACCCTTAGCACTAGTTTAAGTGAGGTATTAGATGGTCGATTTGTTCTCTAGGATTCATCATCCTTGAGGTAGAAAAATTCCTTCATTATAGGTAGTATTCCTAAAAAATTCATCACTCCAACTCTACTTTTTAGGAAAACCCCCTATGAGACCTCAGCCTTAATTTTAACTATTTTATATTTTATACTTTCAACTATTCCATTGATTACTCTTTTCCACTAGTGAATGATAATATCATAATTAAATTTAAAATAAATGCAATTATCTATAAATGGGTATGTTGGGGATTTTCATTGTTGTAATAATCTAATATTTTTTCTTGTGACTTTTAAAAAATTCTAGCAGTTTTAATGGGATAGGCTTAGTGATCCTCATTTTTGTAGAAAGCCCACATTAGGTTTCTCAGAGAACCTAGATTTTGCATGAATATAAAAACTAGAGGTTGAAGAATCCTTGATTCTCTATAAGCACTATTCAATAATCCTGATTGAGGGAAAAAGTATAATGAGCATTATTTGTTCCTACATCTTGGTGCTTTGAAGATTTGATATCAATCATGGGTGTGTTTGATGAAGGGAAATCATCTAAAGAGGTTCCTAGTGGACGGTTTTTCTATAATTCCCTTGTTCAGATTATCCTGATTAGATTGATCTACTTCTAGTATTCTGGGATGTTTAATGCTCTTATAGGCATGTGAGATGGAGGACATGTGAACTAGATGTAGCCAACAATACCAATACAACTCTTTACACAATATTTACAGTATTTGGCATATTGGGTGGATGCCTCTCTCTACACCCATCTCCTCTACACTCTCATAGATCTCAATCCCCAAACGTATGAGGTCAATGTCTTAGCTAATAACCAACACAACATCGCACTCTTCACATCCACAATGCATGAGAGTAATCCCTCCATTAAAACCTTGCTTTCAATTAGGGGAGAAAATTCCAACATGGAAAGTTCAAATCCCTATTTATCTTTATTTTTTCATAATAGTCATGTATGTTATAATTTTGTGCTTATATTAACTTATAATTAAGAAAACATATTTAGTTTTAATAATAATCATTGTAGAGTTTATGTGGGGAATTTTTATTTACAAATGGAATCTCGATATGTTTATATTTGTGGGTTACTTTTTGTATTTAGGATCGTGTAATTGTGTTTCTATAAGCACATGTGTTCTTTAATTTATGATGGTATGAAGAGTGTGTATCTTAAAAACACTTATAGCAACCATATCAAAGGGAACAAATTACTTTAATGTATAGTTTTGCTAATTGATTGAAAGTGGGCAATTAGATCTTGATTAAAAAGTTAAAAAGTCCCTCAATTTACATGTAGTAGTGTAGTGTCATCAAATCATAGACATTATTTCAGTAGCTTACCTATAGTATTTGCATATATACTTGGATCTTATTTGGAGAATCACAAACTCAAAATATCATAATACCCTCAAGTATTTTTTTTTCTTTCTTGAAAACAGATTGAACCCCATAAAATAGTGCTTCATTTTCTGCAAAATTATCAATGTATGTAATGTCTATAACTTATAGGTTGCAAAAAACTCTTGAAATGGTGGTTAATTAAATAAAACATAGAATGATATACTAAATAATTAATGAAACTTGTGGTATTATCTGCATACCATGAATGTACACACTTGAATCCAAAAACATTAAAAAAATAAAAATAAAAAAGTAATGAGAAATAAGCACCTAATGGTGGAAATTGTTCGTATGTTTCCTTAGTAAAGTTACATGATGAAAACCTATTTGGGGGTATCACATGTAAATCCCCTACCTATGTGCACCCTACATGACAACACAATCTCACAAAAACATATATATCTTAAATATTCATAACACGACATGTATTTTCTCTATCTTACTATACAAAATGTGTGTCACTTGTTGTGGAATAAAAATTGAAATGAGGAGTCTATTAATCCTCTCATATTTGATTAAAAATAATATAGCACTTGATAAATATCTACATTTACAATTAAAAGATTTATTTTACAGAGTCAATCTGTGAGATAAAAACCCACTCTTATGAATGGATCTAAAATAATAAAAATAGAAGAAAAATCCTTTGTAAATATTTAATTATTGAATGATAGAATATAGTTTTTGATTAGGATAAAAACGGGTTTTACAGGGACCCAAAACCCAAATCCAAAAAGAATAATGAACTATTCGTAGATCAGAACAAAATCAATTGCCAAATGGCAACAAAAACAAAAGAAACACCCCACATAACCCAACTAAGAAAACATAGAAACCTGAGAAAAACTACCCAAAAAGTAACACATAACTAACCAAGAGCTTTCATGAGCCAAGAATTTTTCTAAATTATATTCTTGTTTGTTTCTTTGAGATCCTCCATGATGAACCTCGTGGCACTTTTCTCCTTGTTCTTGCTTCTTTTCCTAGTAGAAGGTCCATATGACACCTACATATCTGCTCCTTGTGGGTTTATATCCAAATTCTTCTTTTTCAACTTGGTAGCTGAGGGTAGTACACTGCTGAGCAACTGGTCTCTCTGAACAGAAATTTTCTCATTTACTTTTCTAAGATCTTCTGCATCATTGTTCATAGCCTCTTTGCTAATTTCCACCAAACCTCTGAGTTTTCCCTTTAATACATCCATCCCCTTCTCTAGATTGATAATTTTAGCTCCATGCTCTGTTTTCATAAACTTCACATCTTTTGTTAATTTCTAAGTCATCTTCAGGAGCTTGTCAGTTTTGTTCGACATCGGGTTCTTTGTGAAAGTATTGATTATATCTTTTATGCCCTATTTTATGAGAATAATTTCGCTAACCACCCAATGAAAACACTTCTCCTGGCTATTAGTTGACTTAGCCAAGAGCACATCAGAATCCACTTTGTCACTTTTTCTATCTCTTGGGTCTACTTGATCCACATTGAGAGGAATATCCAATTTAATTTCTTCTTCCCCTTTGCCTTTTGTCTCCATGACTTTCCCCATTTTTTTATTTTTAGAGATTTTAGGGCCCATCTCTTGGGGTTTGGAGGGAGGGGTTTTGAACTTCTTAATTGCATGTTTACTTTTCTTGCTACTATTGGTACTAGGGCATAGACTTTTGGGGGGGTCCCTCATCCTCAAAAGGCTAATAATCAGGGTCAATGGGCACTATATGTCCCTCAAGTCCATGACCATCTCACCCAACTCCTTCTCACCAATTTTAATGTTTGACACCACATGAACGTCAGGAATAGCCAAGGGTTTAGGGTTGTTAGCAGTTTTATGGGTAAGGGAGGGTTTGACCTCATGAGTTGTGGCATATTCCATGATAAGAAGAATCAATCCCTCATGCAAGACATGATCATCACTATTTTTGGCATGATGTGAAAGACTATGTTCCAATGAGAAGAGTAAATAAAATGGCAAAGAAATTTTCCTCATGCCTAAAATGATTTAAACTAGTGAAGTGATAGGAAAAAATACTAACAAAATGACCATCCAAAGTGATGTACCTCATGATAACCTCCACCACATTCGTCCAGAGACTCATGATATCTTTTTTGTTGTATCCCCTCTCAATAGTTTTTCTCACTCTATCCCTTTCACTCTGTTTGTCGAAGAACATAGACAAAGATTCTTTCATTGCCTTCTGCTCTCTATAGAACTTTTTTCCTACCATTTGTAAACCAATAATTCTAGCAATAAATATCTCATCCACTTTTAATTCAGCATCATAAGCACTAAGAATGCCATTATTCCACCCCTTCACAAACCCATCTGTCATCCTAGGGTCTTGACCATGCAGTTTTTTAAGGTATGGTTCAAGACCACCATCCGATATTTCAGTCCATAGCTCCTTATTTTATTCCTATTTTTGGCATGATGTTGGCTCCCTTCTATTCTTATCTCCCCCAATATTAGAATTGCCCTTGCAGATGTGGAGGTTCATCATTTTAATCCCAAGCCTGAATGAGTAGACACAAAACTAGGTAGCCAAGAACACTCTAGAATCCTTAGCATTACATTAGATCCACTTATTACAAGAAATGACTTTACTCATTTGACAGGAAAGCATCATTAATAGTTTGTCGTTGGGAGTAGACAATATTTTTCACATCTCTTCCTGTCAGCTCACACAAGTGTATTGGGAAAATTTCCCCTATCATCCACCATTTGATTTTCTCATATGCCACTCCTAAATTGGCCACGTAATCCACATGCATATTACCTTCCCAAACAATATGGGTTATGCAAATTTCATCTACCTTAGAAATCATTACTAGGAAATACAAGATTAAATGTTTAATAGTCCAACTAGGAGGCATATTTTTAATCCAACAATTGATGATATTAAGGGAGTCACTTTCAAGCCACACCTTTTTATGTCCTCCTCAGATAGCAAGTTCAAGCCCAATGTAAGTTGCATTTGTCTCAGCAAAGTGGTTTGTCTGAGTACCCAATGGGAGTGCCACTACTAAGACAAGCCTACCATTTTGATCATGTGCAACTCCCCCACAACTTATCGACCTGGGATTCCCCTTAGCCATCCCATAACCGTTAATTTTGTTCCATCCTCCAGGGGGTGCAACCCGAACAATGTTGGATCTAGTTTTCTTTAACTTAACAGTAGGTTTAAAAATATCCAAATTGATGTACCATCAATTTATGATGTCCCAATCCAGAGAAAGAGTAGGAATAACAGGGTAGAGCCAGCAAGAGGGATAGAAGGAGACAAAATTCTCCTTAATGGAGTTTTGAATACGATGAGCCAAAGAGAAAGTAGAGGAATCTTTATCCCTAAAAATACAATTATTTCTTTCCTTCCAAATTCCCCAAGCAATATGAGGGAGCATGAAGCTACATAACACCTTAAGAGAGGGATTATTAGAAGGGAAATTCCATTGGGTCCAAAAGTCAAAGAGACTAAAAGGGAAGCACCACATACTCCCCCAAAGGTCAAGAAAGTAGGCCCAAATATCTTGAGAAAAAAAAAATGAATCAACAAATGGGAGACATCTTCAACATCCTACTTAGATAGAAAGCATCTATTAGGAATCGACATCCCTCTCTTGTAAAAAATATCAATAGTGAGAACCTTATTCTGCATGAATATCCAGAAGAAAATATTAATTTTTGGAATCAACAATTGATTTTAGATAAAGGACCAAAAAGGAGAGGGATTTGAGGTTCTAGATAGCAAGGCAAAGGCTCAGGAAATAGAAAAACCCCTAGAGAAAGAGCCACCCCAAACCAAGGAGTCCTTAGTAGGGGAGGCAGGGATATGAATAAAAGAAAGCCAATTCTGAATAGGTTTTAACAAAGGATCAAGAATATTAAGATCCACCAATCAACCTTCTCGAATATAATTAGCAACCCATAGGCCTATATGTTCCACACATAAAGCTTTGAACTGAGAAGCCCAAGGACTATTAATCAAAGCACCATCACCTGCCCACCAATCTTCCTAGAAATAATTTTTCTACCCATTTCCAAGGCACCATCTCAACCCTTTTAAGATTATGGACTTTGTAGAAACCTAAAAATGTCTCATTAATCGTACGCTAATTATTCATTTTATTAATTAAGTAAATTTTTAATTATTTAATTAAGCTAATTAATTATTCTTACTAATTCAAAACATCACTTTCTAAATTACTAATCATTCAATTTCTATCTATTAGTCAATTCATCATTAACCCCCTTCTCAAATATTAATTAAATATTAATTATTTAATTAATTACAATTAATTCTCCTGATTAAATAATCTTTATTATTTAACTAATTTCATTTCTAATGATTGAATAATTTAATTTAAAATATTTAATTAATTAACTTATTCCTCCAATTCCCCAAATTTGAATTTCAATTAATTCCATCTAATTTCATTTTCTCAAATTCACATTTCACCAAATCTAAATTTCAATGGATTTCAGTAAACCTCATGTGCATTTTAGCATTCAAAAATCCAAATTCAAATTTAAATCAAAATAAAAATAAATTTCAATTCAAAGTCCTACAACACATGTTGAAAATCATAACTGATTGATCAAATTAGTTAACTCAGTTAACTCTTCAATCTCCCCTTTCACTCCAAATCACCTTTTCTGACTAACTCATTTATTTTGTCTTCTTCTCAATCAATCTAGTCAACTGGCTAATCAATTGAGTCATCTAGTCAATCAATTGAGTTATCTATTTAATCAATCCACTTAATAGATCAATCAATTGAATTATTCTCTTTAATCAATCTACTTAACAGATCAATCAAAATGAGTTCACTGATCAATCAATTCAGTTCAATTTCTCCCCCCATCTATCTCAAAAATCTATAAAAGCAAGATCATTTCTCTTCTTTCAACAACCACTATCTTTCAAACTATTGTGCCATCTTTATGTAAGAATCCAGTGCAATATCTGAGAGCCAAACAACACAATATTGGAGAAGAGCAATGGAAGCCATGGACGAAATCATTTGAGGGAGTTTTAATTTAGATTTTATGCTTCATTGATTTCTATCTAATATTTCATTGTCTTTATGGATTTAGCTAATTAGAATTGAGTATTGGTGGTTTACTCATTTATTCTAGTCATTTATGCTTAATTTTCTTGTAGAACAAACTTCATGTTTAAAATATTCGTCTAAAGGGCCAAAGCAATCTGAGGAATAAAATGGCCTTCCAACGCATGTTGAAGTGAGTGGATAGGACCAAAATATTTCCTCCGGATAATAGAGATCCACTTATTACACTGTAAGACATCTCCGCAATTATTTAGCCATGAGGGCTTTATTGAAATCTTGAATGCATCTAATGGCAAGACCCGCAAGCTTCTTTGGAAAAATGATAGATTATAGTTAGGCTCTACTACATAGTAGATATTCAAACTCTACTAATCACTCGTCTAGCAATTTTTAAAATACAATTATTTAATTTTGAGATTTTATCTTAAATTAGCAAGTAAATATACTTGGAATTTTTTTATTAACCACTAATTTGGAAGTTGTATTTGGTTTAATAGATTATACCAGCGGCGCCACTAAAATCATCGTCCTGTGTGCTACTGCAGCCAAAGGCAATGTACGGAATAGCTTTCCACCAGGACGAAGCCGAAGCCCTTCTTTTCAGACTGAAAGTTTCTGAGGCCATGTTTCCGGAAGTGAGTGAACCGTCTCCGTATCCATACAAGTACCCGCAGGTGCCGGGATAGCCGCAAGAATTTGAACTCGACCCATTACAAAACTGGCTATTGCATGAAACATTCATGTATGTGGAAGATCTATGGGGATTGTACAAGGCATCCTTTTGTGTATAACAGCTAATGCAGGGTCCGCATTGCAGCCAAATGAGGTCGCTGCCTGTGTTGACAATCATATGTTGTAGCAATGGAGAGGGATGCCCTATTCCAATTTTCATTATGAATTCATTGTAACCTACACTCAGGTAGGGGTTCCATGGAGGGGGTTTAAGTTCTACTTTTAAGGAAAAAATGGTCTTATGGAAAACAAAAAATTGCTACAAAATTATTTGGAATCTTTTCCTAAAAAATAGAACCCCTAATTTTTAGGCTTGAAAATTTAAGGTAGTGAAAATGGGGTTGGGTTAGAAATTGTCCCAGAAGCGTCCGAATATATTATGCCATTTTTTAATCATATGAATTTTATCAGAAAAGCTAAATTTTTTTACTATCAATTTATTTAAATTGACGATTTTAAACTTGAGTTGATCTACACTACAAAGTTCATGGCATCCTTAAATTTAGCAACTTAAATTTTTAAACACAAGTGCAAAACAAAATTCATGGGACCACCAACTTTAAAATATTCCTAAAATATCTTAGCAGCTCTAGCTCTATGTTTTAGGAAGCCCCTTCCATAGAACCCTAGCCTCATCGAGCTGGTGCATCCTCTTGTGAAGCATGCAACCACTCCAAGTACCTTTCGCTCCTATCCACAAATCGCCACACCCATTGAGTTGTCATTAGGTTGTGGCCTTTTGCAATTGGAGACAACCGAGACTCTCTGTAGATCGATTCCGCTCTGTAATTACCAGCCTGATGCTGAAGTCTCCCTCCTTCGCAATTGTTATATGAAAGTTAGTATAAGAGGATTAGGACTACTGACCTCAAATTGCCCAATGCAGCCATGATTGCAAAAACTAGCTTCTAATGAAATATACAATGAGATGTTTTATTTATTAAGACAACGTGTGTAGTAAGAATAGCTAATATGATACTGCAAGTTTTAAATATATAATGTAAATATTAGATGTCTAGTGAACTAAAAATAAATGAGTGTTACATGGTTCCATCATTAAGCAAATGAGGCTAAATGTATGAAATGATTGATTGAATGTATGAAATATACAATGGGATGTCTTGTTTATAACGATAATATCTAATATAGTAAGAACATCTAACAAGATATAAGCATTAAATGTCTAATATAAATATTAAATACTTAGGAAACTAAAGTAAATGAGGATTACAATATTTAATGCCTAAGAAATTAAAAGTAAATAAGGGTTACATGATCCCTTTATGACTAATTTGTAGTTCACAAACACTTAGGATCTAAGTTAACATATGAATATGTCCCATCACTAATTAATTACAAGGTTCAATGCCTTGATTAGGTACTAGACATTATTCACTTTAATATTTTGGAAAGGTGGAGTAGAATGTAAATAAGATAAAGAATGGAGGAACAAAAAAGAGCTACATGGAAAATTAGAATATAGCAACATTTTAATTAAGACATAAAAATAAAGAGAGAAGAGGTCACAATAGATTTCAAGATTGGAAATTAAATTAGAAGGATTAAAAAGCTATTGAAGAAAGGGAAATTTAGATTAGACTGCCATTCTTAAAGAAAACTTAGGTTTTATTATTAACAAGAGAGTGATATATTTAAAGGGAGAAAGGACACATGGTGAAAAGATAGAGTGGGGTGAGTGATATAGGAAGAGTTTATAATTCAGTGGGAATGAAGATATCATGCCATTTACATGAGGTTAAATATTTGAATGAAGAGCATTGTATTTCTATAAAATTTGAGGAAGCTAATATTTGTATATGCAACTATAGGGGAATGTCCAAAATCCCGTTCATATTTATTTTTTCATAATAGTCATGCTTATAATCAAGAAAATGTGCTTAACTTTAATATTAATTATGGTAGAGTTTATATGGGGAATTTTTCTTTATAAACGGAATATTTTTTTATTACAGAACAATGAGTTTTGAAGGGACCCAAAACCCTTTAACATAGAACTACATCAAAAAGATGCCATGAGTAAAGTCAAAAGAATTATAGTCCAGAGGTAGCAAAAGACCAGCAAAAAGAAAAAAGCTAGCAAAAAGACAACAGAAAGGAAGAAGCTAGTACAAATTTTTTAGAGCGTCTACAGCCTCAGCTTCGAATTGAGTCATGTTAAGTGATATTTTCTTAAGCTCCTAGATTTCTTGATTTGCAGATTTCTTCTTCATATTAGCTCTGGTTCTTTTACAAGGCACAACTGTTTCCTCTTGTTTTTTCGTCCAAGGCATCAACATCCACTATGGTACCTTCTTGATGGAGGGATTCAATCTTTCCAACTATGGTGTTTATACTCTCTGTAGAATTCTTCACCACTTTCTAACTATAGGTGACCAATGAAATCAAATTCTTATTGACTTTTAGAAACTTGTTCTCCATTTAACTCAATCTACCCTCAAACTCTTTCTTACGTTTTTCCTCCAGCCATGACAATCTGGTATCATAATCTTTCTTCATCTCACTTACCATACCTACCATTTTCTACATGGAATCCACAATTGACTTTCTCTAGTCCATTGTTTGTTATTCAGTATCTTGGATATCATGTTTGTTGTTAATTTCCCGAAGTTTCACATTGATGTCCTTGATTTCATGAAAATTCCATTTAAACATTCTAAAGTTATCCACCATAGCATCGCGGGCCATGGACAAGAAAGCATCAGGGTTATCCCTTTCCTAGCCAAGGAAAGAGGAATTGGCATTGAGGTCCTTTAGAAAGGGGGGTCTATCACTTATGGAGTGGGTCAAGATAGACTTGTTTGGGATGAAGTTGTGGGACGGGTGAGAATCAGAATTTGAGGTAGAAGCAAGGGAGGCTCTACCTTGTTTAGCTTTGTGTCCAGTCTTCAAAGAAGACTCTGAACCAAAATCAGACTCAACCATGTTGGTATTCCATTCTTCCTCATCAAAGGATAGGCTAACATGATCTTCCTCCTCAGCCTCCCTAGAACCTTTAGGAAACCTATTCAAAGGGGAGGGAAAGGTTTTGATGTTCTCATGGATAAGGAAAAATAATCCCCCATTAAGGAAATGGAATTTTTTTATTTTCCTATGGTCCTTAATGCTAACATTAATGGATGTCATTAAGAAGAAGGGGAAAGAAATCTTCACATTGTGCCTAGATGATTAAGAAAAACAAAATGATGCCCATAGGCCCTAGTGTATCTCCCATCAAGGGTAATATATTTCATTAAAACAACAAGAACAAAGCGCCAAATAGAGTTGATGTTAGCCATGTCATAGCTTCTTTTATTTACTTTGGCAAGCTTTTCCCTCTCCTTTTCAATTCTAGGAAATATTTTAACAGCAGTGTTAGACATTTTTGCCTATGTAAAATTTTGCATATTCCATTAATAGACCAATGACTTTGGTTATCAACTTCTCATCAATTTCCACCTTTCTACCCTCAATTTAATTTTTTTCCATCCTTCAAACTCTTGGTGAATTTCTTTGTGACATTTGCATGCACTCCATATAATTTTTCTATGAAAGGGGTAAGGCTACCACAATCTAGAATCCACAATATTGTTTTGTTCTTCCTGAGCTCTTCACAATTTAAGGTTTCAACCTTTTTTCTTTCTCCTCCCATGGTGTCAACAATGCAACTAGTTCATAGGATAGGGAACTTCTAGAAAGGATCCCAAGATACCTAGAAAGCATGTGACACAACTAGAAATAATACAAGAATGACATGCTTAATCATTAAAATTTGAACTATCATATTGGAATGACATCTTAATTTAATGTTGTAGCTTGTTTCACCTAAGCCAAATCATATAGCATCAAGACCTTAATTTTTGCCGATAGTTGATCACCAAGCCCCCATACTTTTTCATAATTGCTCCTAACTCTTAGATTAGCAAAGTGGTCTACCAACCCATTAGCTTCACGATAGGCATGGCATATATTAAAGTTTTGAAATGAATTTTATAAATCCCTAGGTCACTCAATCCAACTTTTTATGTTCCAAGAAGGTTTTTTTTTCTCAATAGACATTGGATTATGTTATTATAGTCCCCCTCAAGCTAGAGAGAATTAGCATTGCTTTATTTTGCTAGCAAAACCCCATGGTAGTTAGCCATAGCTTCAACAAGGTGGTTTGTCTAACATCCCAAGGTGAGTTCCACCACTAATAAGATCCTACCATTTTGATCCTTAATCACTCCCCTACACCCAGTCAGCCCAAGGTTTCCCTTGGATGCCCCATCAAAGTTGACTTTGACTCATCTAGCCGGAGGTTGTGTCCAATGAGAAAAATTCCTACGGGATTTCCTTAAACTAGGATCACTGGGATAATCAACCTTATGTTCCATATACAAGCAATATCAACATCAAAAGAAGAAATAATATTCACTTTGAGCTTTAGATTATCCTTGGTAGACAGAAAGTTCTCAATGATAGCTCTTTGAATTTTACTGAAAACAACAAGAGGGGGAGACAAAATGTTCCTGAAGATTCCAGTATTATTTTCTTTCCAAAGGCCCCAAACCAGATGAGGGGAAGATAAGGACCAAAGAAGCTTCAAGGAATAACTAGTGATCGACCCTCTCCAATGGGCAAGGAGGTCCACAAGAGAAGGAATAACATAATTCACTTTCCATAACTACAAAACAGATCCCCAAACTTTAGAAGCGAAATCACAATGCTGATGAATACTAAGAGGGGGGGTGAATTAGTATACCAAAATATACTAAACTTAAACTCTTAAACAGTTTAGTAGTTAATCGGTACTATAACAGATTTACTAACAAACTGGTTAAGCCAAATGTAAACCAAAAAGCAAATAAAGAATTCACCCACAAGAGCACAATCACCATAACACAAGAGGTTTTGACATGGAAACCCAAATGGGAAAAATTACGGTGAGCCGAAACTCACAAGTAACAATCTACATAATAGAAACTAGATCGATTAAGGTCAAACCGCTTAAGATTAGACTGGTTAAGGTCAGCCCGGTTAAGGTCATACAATGTTCTTCACTAGAACAGATCCTGTTAGGAATCTAGATATCTATTAGGAGATAAATCCTATTAAAGACTACCTTGTGAGAGGATTTTAGATTCACAGTTGTGAACCACCTTGTTAGAGGATTTACAAAGGCTTTGTTGGGCCTACCCAGTTAAGGGTTTCAGACTTGTCGAAGATATGAGTAATCGACAAGTAGATGATCTAGATACTAGCATAGTATGCTTGGTTAGATCCTTGATAGCTCATTTTTAATACACATTTAGCATTACTTCAGTCTTCAATATCTCCACTTTTGTTTCTTTACACAGACCTAATCTTCTCTTCTATGATCGCACATACAAAAACCTCATCATCCTTTAAAACCCTAGACATTATGTCCTTATAAGGAGTCTGATTTCATGTTGGTCCAATAGGATTACATTACAAGTTCCTAGGTTCAGTGCATCTAGACACATTTGGTAACACGACACAAAATCACCACCAAAGTGTTGGTGGATGATAACTCATCACAAAAATACCGGTTCATTACCAATTACCGGTTCATACATTTTACCAATCACCGGTTGTCACAATGAAGACAGGAAAAATGTTAACTACCACTTTGTTCCTTTGTACCGCATTGGGATCCTCGAACCACTTGAGGTCTTCATACCGCTTTGGGTCTTCAATCAGTTTGTGACCAGTAAACACCTTCTACAAAACATTGATAGTCTAAAGACTATAACACATAATACCGGTTGGAACAAGTACCAGTTGAGCACAACTCATACATAAGGGAGTGATCATAAAACAAGTGTGTGTCCATCAATGACAATCACAACATCATCAAAATGCCAACAATCTCCCCCTTTAGCATTGATGGCAACACTAAGGAAAATTTTGACATCTAAGTGTTTTACAACAAAAATATGCCATAATCAAAATTACTCACCCTAAGCATATACACTATCCCTTTTTGTAGAAAATACAATGTATACTACTCTCTTAAAGAAATAACATGAAAGTATATATAACATTCACCAAAATTTTAGATACTACTCCCCCTTTGCCAACAATGACAAAGTATTGTAGAATAGCCCCTGTTTCTCATTATCATTAAAATAAATAAGGGTTTATGACAATAATGAGTGAAACTTATCAAAAATTGATTTAAAATCCTGCATAAAAGTCTTCATAGATAATGCCATGGAGTCTCCAGTTGTTTGCTCTTTTCTGCTTCCTTCTTCTCTTTCACTCTTTTCTTTTCCTCTTCTTTCTCCCTTTGTTCTACTTCATGCTTTTTTTTCTCTTCCTCCTTCTTTCTTTCTTCTTCTCCTCATCTTTCTAGTTCTCCTCTTCTTTCTTCTTCTCCTCTGCTTTCCTCTTCTCCTCTTCTTTCCTCTTCTCCTCCTCTTCTCCTCTTCTTTCCTCTTCTCCTCTTCTTTTCTCTTTTCTTCTTCTTGTTTCCTTTTCTCTTCCTCTTTCTCCACTTTCCTTTTCTATTCCTCTTTCTCCACTTTCTCTTTGTTTACCTTTTCCTTTTCAAGCTTTTGCTTGTTTGTTTTTTCTTTGTCTTGTTTCTCCTTGTCTGCTTTTTCTTTATTAGCCTTTTCCTTTTCAGCATCTAAAGTGACATCTTCAACACCCAAAGCATCAACATCAATGGTGTCCACCTTTTTAGTAGCTAGTTCTCCTTCATCGTCAAATGCCTCATTCCGTTTGGCTAAAGAAAGGCCAGGGTCTTGTGCGGCTTCTTATTGGCCTTAGAGACTTGATGCAACCAAACAACAGCTTTGGCATGCAAATGAGTGTCCTTCTCTACTTTGGAGGCTTTGCCTTCTAGTAGCCTAAGTCTTCTTCTTCTCATGAAGAAGAGACCTTTATGCATGTCCATAATCTGAAATAATTCGGATTTGGAGGCTTCAGAAAAGTACTGAGCAAATACTTTCTCCCTTATTTCGTGTTCTTTTTCTATGGCAATGCGCCATTTGTTGTCCAAAGAATTGTATAAAGAATCTAGTGCCTCAAATCTAATTTCTTATGGTGACCAGTCATTCATACACAAATAATTAATGACTTCCCACTATGTTTCCTCTTTCTCACTATCGGTAAAATCATCAAAACACTCCTTTAGATCACTAAGCAATTTTCTTCTTATATTCTTGATAGTCCTTTGACAATGTGTCATTGGCTTATAAGAAGAGATGTCAATATTTATCGATGCTGATGATGCAGGTGTATTGCTAGTAGCTTTTGTCTTCTTCCTTGTTTGCTTGGTCTTTTTAGGCTACACATCTGATTTTGTATCTTCAGATTCTGATGAGTTTCTCTTGGTCTTCCGCTTCCCTTCAAATACTTTGTCGGGTGCAACTTCCTAGTTCTTCTTGGTAGGTGACCGCTTGGTCACTTTTGGGCTGGCTAAGGTAACCGATGTTGATGCTGCTAGCACTACCTTTCCCTTTTTTGTAGAAGGCTCTTCAACCGGTGTTACCCTTTCTGAGTAGGTGTTGGTTCTCTTTTTCTTTGCATTTAAAGGAGAGGCAATCAGGTTGGAGGCATACCCATCTAACATGTCATACATTACCTCATAACCCATAGGTTCTACATATACCTGTCTGGGCTCTACCACTTCCATTACACATTCATCTACTCTAATGGTAAAGCAGATGTCCTTTTCATATTTCTTAACAATGTCTCTAGATATCCTCATCCTTTGACTCATCTTTCGCTTGAATTCATCAAAGTATTTATTCAAGACTTCAAGATATCTGGTTCCCACCGCTTGGAGACTTTCCCTAATTTGTTTGATGACCGGTTGGTCAGTAGACCATTGAATATCACCGACTCCCAGGAAATAGCCTTGAAAGTAGAAAAATAGACCCACCAAAAGTTGTCCAAATTTGAATCTAAGGGCACTGTCCTGTTTGATGGACTCTAAGTTTAATAAAAGTTTCTTCTCCAAATAGGTGCATAGATAAAATGAGGCATCCTCCATGATCATTCTGTAGGCGGCATTAACCATAGCTGCAAAGATAGAGTTTAATCTACTGGCATAAAACGTCTGGTATCCAATCACCATACAAGCATACTTGACCAACTCATCTTTGATGGTGTTAATGGTCATTCCCCGTTGATCGCTCACAGAACTGGTGAGCTTAGTCATTTTTGTCTTGATGACCTTCCTTAGGGCTGACACTTCACCAATGTTGTAGAAACCGATGACAACATGAATTTCTTCAGGTGTAATGTCATATGTCCTCTTGAGATACATCTTGTCACCATGCACTCTGCTCAGGATGATGCAGATGTGGTCTTCCATGAACTCTTCAAGGAAGTAAACTGTATTATGAAGTTTCTTCCTCTCCAGAATGTTGTATTCTAGTTTGATCTTCTTATCATCCCCACAAAACAGACTTAGCTGGGAATGAATCGCTAAGGATCCTAGGTCTTCTAATTTGCAGTCAATGTACCCTAAAATATCTCCTTCAACAATGACTCTAACGAGTATTTGGGATAGGGCATTGTATTTCATTTTTCTTTGAATGAATTCAGCTGAGTTCATAGGTACACTAGAGCTGGAGTATGATGCAGAAGCCATGATTTAACTGATAAACAAAATTTTTGAGAAATACCTTCACAATTTCAAAATTTAGGGTTTGACAAATGTAGCTCACACCACACCACTTCGGTTGTTTGATTACCACTTGGTGTTCTTCACTTAATTGATTGACAATACCTCTAGATACTTCTGCAAGATTTGAAATCTCTCTGACTCGCAAGTCGAATCGCCTTTTGTCACTCTACTCTTGAAAAATTCTTTTCTCGAAAACTGATAAGTGAAAATGACTTTGAAAATTTCTTCTAAACAAATTCTTCACCTACCATAATAAATGCTCCATCGATAGGGAATAAACCCTAATTTTGCCTTTTACCGCTTCACAATCTTTTGTTGTTTGACAGGTAACATATACCGATTAAGGTCTTTTACCGGTATAACTGGGGGTTTGAAACATTTCACCGATTTGTTCCTCCTAATTTTTTGTGAAGCTCAGTTTGCCGGTTTAGAGACTTCCACACTAGGTGCGAAAACTGGTTCATCTTGTGATACTTCTTCAGGTTTCTTTTTCCATGTTTTATTCATTCTTGTTTGAATAGTTTCAACATCAATCTTCCCTTCTAGAGTGACCGATATATCATCTGATAGGTTCTTTCTCATTTTGCAAGCTCTGGTAGGGTGTCCCAGTTTGTTGCAATGATAGCATACCATTTCAGGTGTTCTCCATGTTCCATTGTTCATTCTACCATTCTCCCTCTTGCATGTTGTAGCAATGTGACCGCTACCATGGCAGATCAAACAAGTTGCTCTCCAACCGATTGCCGCTTGATAGCCACCACCACCTGACTGATGGTCATAGGCATTATACCGGTTTGGATTCTGGTTCACCGATGATTCAGGAAAAACTCCTTGAGTCCTTTGATGATTTCTCCCAGTGTTGTGCATAATAGACTTGCATTCAAATGCTCTATGCCCAAACTTGTTGTATGCATAACAATTAACATTGAATCTATTGGATCTAGGCTTATTGTTTAGAAAATAAGGAAAATTATTGTAGACCTTATTTCTACACACATTAGCAGCGTGTCCTTCCTTGAGAAAATTAAAGAAAATAGGTTTAAACTTTTGCTTACCTTTATCCTTTAATGTTGGTTGCTTCTTTGATGCTCCATCTTTTGTTCCAAAGGGTTGCACCTTCCTCAAAACCAGAAAAACCAAGTCCATGTTGTTTATAACTAAGGAAAGATGGGTTCGGATTACCCTAAGGCAACATCCGAACCCATTTAGGACTAGGTCCTATCTTTAAGGGGTAGCATGGCCCCAAGACAAGTCTAGCCCCATCCTCCACGCTACACCAAAAAAGACTCATGCTACAAAATATAAATTGGTGCCAAAAAGGATTGAGGCCGACCTTGGTCAAAAGATCCATATAAATAAAGTTAAAGTGCAAACACAATTCAATCATCAATGCAATCAGTGAATTAGCTCTGCTAATAAAAGTGTGAATTTATCCAAGGAGTGTGTGAACTTTTCAAGGATTGTGTGAACTTTTCCAAGAGGATATAGGCCTCTTTTGGTGCAGACTTGAAGTGCTTAGAAGTGTAGATCTGACATACAAAAGGGATCAGATCTGGAGAAGCAAGCTAAGTATTGTATTTGTGCAATTAAGACAGAATATATAATCTGACCTGTGGGTCTTTATTGCTGGGTTTTTCCTCCTTGGAGGTTTTCCCAAGGTATTTGTGTTTGTCTCTTATTTACTTGTTCCATTTCTGAGTTTACTGAATTATGGTTTAATAAAATATTACAAATCTAATTACTAAACTAGGGCATAATTAAAAGACATAAATTTGATTGCTGATCTAGGGCACAAAATTAACATGGTATCAGAGCTAAGGTTATACTAACCCTCAGATTTCAGTATCTTACCTTCAATTTGTTGTTCGTCTTTTGTTAAGATAATGACAGGGGTGAAGTTAGAGGGCATCATCAGGTCCTTATAAAGGAGTCATTCTTTAATTCATTGTGGAGATTCAAGTGAAGAACCAAAGACGGAAGTAACTGATACTTATCCTTTTAGATTTTTAGATCTCTGGAATGCAAAGTGTATACTGTGGAGTTATTACCTTATTTAGACCTTCAAAGTTGTTGATTTTTAGAATTGGTCTAAACCCTAGATTGGTATATACTTCATGATTCTTAACCCTTGATGTGATCATATCCAATTTTAATAATGATTGAATCTTTGAAGGTATGGTAGATTTATTTGCTACTAGACATGCAACTGCTATTTATTATTGCTAACAAAATCAGTTGTATTCCCACCAATCTTCAAACCCTAGCTGATTGTGCTAAGGCACATAAAGAGGAGATTGTGAATTATGGCTTTTGAAGATAGACTACAAAGATAGTTTCTTTTGGGGAAGCTTTCGGTTCTAGTGTCAGTGTTATCTAAACATCAACAGGTGTATTTTCTTAATTCTTTATTAACTTTGTGATGAGAGACTTTATGATAATTGAAGGTTAAGTATTCCTGTTGAATAACTTTGTCAATTTGTTTACATGGGGTTTCTTTGTCAAGTTGTAATAATAAGGGTTTCATTTGCTTCTTATGGGTTTGTGTTTACTTAGTTTTGTAAAACCCTTGTTGCGTTGTGTGAAAGGAAAATGATATTCTCTTTGAATTAACCTGTGTTGGGCCAATCATGTTTTGAGGTTCCCTATGACAGGTGTTTATCCTTGTAGGTCTGCAAGCAAGTTTGTGCATGTGTTATCCCGAGTTAACATCCTTATATCACCCCTGTTGCATTCGAGCTCATTGTTGGTATTTTGGTATGGTTTTGTCATTGATGTCAACACCTACTTTGGAGATCCTGCAACATTCACCCGCAAACAGTAAACTATGCAACAGTTACCAGTATATGGTTAACCGGCAGGATATAATGTTCACCGATACCCGCAATGACATGGAAGACACTTGGTAATGTCGAAGACATCATGTGGACACTTTATTTTGAAGTAATAATCATTGGTATATTCTTATTTGCATATTTTCTTTTACCGACAAATAGGTCTAGGTTATCTAGGGTTACACCGACAGGTTTATCTTTTCTAGATCAACATGGCATGCTATGGAGATGATTTATTATTGTTGTAAATGTATTAAGCTGACATGTTCAATCAGTTATTGCATCGGATATTGTATTGTTTGTAAAATGTTTTTAATTGTAATATCTTGTAGAGCTGACCTACTAAAATTGGTCTTAGGGTATGATATAAATGTAAGATCTTATTTGTAAGATCAAGTGTGGAATGCGAAAAAGATTTAAGGAAGGGTATATGCGAGATCAAGCAGGGATATACACGAAGACATCATTTGAAGGTGAAGTTAGGTTTTTGTAGAAGCATATCAGCACTACACCAGTACTAAATCTAGCATATGAAGATGCTATTTTGTGAAGTACATTCTTATTGGATTTAACCATCCAACTATAGTTAGTGTGACTCCCATTTGTGATTGAGTAGTGAGCTCTAGGTTGTTGGCCTTTCTGCATGTGCAGACCCCTCTTTGTACACTTACTATCTACAGTAGTATCATCTGATTGTGGGTAAGGTTTTCCACTGTGGTTTTTCCCCTTACAGGGTTTCCATGTACAAATATTGGTGTCATGTGTTGTGGATGACTTTGTGCTTATGTTTCATGCATTAATTCTTACCGGTACAACAATTTTCTGTTAACATTGTCTACCGGCATACTTAACTGATTTACCGGTATTAAGCATTAAGTTGGTTAATAAGTTTTTGGTTTGAATTTATTAGACAACTGATTCACCCCCCCCCTCTCAGTTGTCTCCGGGACCTACAATTGGTATCAGAGCCTAGTCCTCTTTTTGTAGAAGTTTAACAACTTGAGGAGATCCAATGTCTACTAATTATTTCAGAAAGGATAGTCCTAAACTTGATGGAACCAACTATGGGATATGGAAAATCAGAATGGAGACACATCTGAATTGCATTGGTAAAGACATTTGGGAAGTTACTAAGAATGGTTATACTACTGTTGTAGCTGGTCAGACTACTCCCATTACTTTAGCTAAAGATGAAGAAAATGATTGCAAAGCAAGAGAAGCACTTTTGAGTGCATTATCAGATCAACAAATCATGGGATTATCAGATAGGTCCACTGCAAAAGCTATCTAGGATCATTTGGAAACACTGAATGAAGGGGATTCCATAGTCAAAATTGCAAAACTTGAAAGCTTCCGAGTCAGGTATGAACATCTAAAAATGGAAGAAGATGAAAGGATTTCTGCTTTTATGGAAAGAGTAAATGAAATTGTTTTGGGTATCAAATGTTGTGGAGGAACCTTGAGTGAAGATGAGATTGTTTCAAAAATATTAAGAGGTTTGCCACTGGCATATAAAATGAAGGTTACTGCTATAAATGAGCCGAGAAAAATGCCTAATACATCAATAACTAGGGATACACTAATTGGAAAACTTTCAGCTTATGAAATTGAGGAATTTGGTCTTGTTGCTACTATAAAAACTGATTTGGCCTTCAAAGCATGAACATCATCTGCTCCATCCTTTGACAAATCAAACTGGAGAGCCTTTTATGCAAGAGAACTTGAAGAAACTAGGAAGGAGAATGAAGAGCTTGAAGAACTTGAAGCACTATTTGCAAGAAAAATGCCAAAAGGTCCAATTGGAAATAAGTATGAAGGTAAAGCACCCTTTAAATGTTTCAACTGCAATAAGATTGGTCATATGGCTTCAAGACGCCCTGATAGACATGCTAGACTAAGAGAAGAAGCTAGAAGGACATACAAACCTAATCCTAAATATCAGAGATACAGATTTAAGAAAAACAAAGATAAATTTTGTTACATTGCTGATGAAGGTGTGACTGATGATTCTGATGAGGATGTAGCAGACAACGGATGGGTCTTTGTTGCTATAATAGAAGATCAACCGGTACCTATTGCTCAACCGATAGAACAAGCCCTAGCAACTAAAGTTGAATCAAAGGATGAATGGATTATTGACTCAGGATGCTCACATCACATGACTGGAGACAAAGGTAAATTCTTGAACTTTCAAGAATACAATGGAGGTTTAGTAAGATTCGGAGATGACAAAGCCTGTTCAATCAAAGGTAAGGGTTCAATATCTCTTGATGGTAAACATAACACTGACAATGTCTACTATGTTGAAGGATTAAAACATAATCTTTTAAGTGTTGGTCAATTAGTTGAGAAAGCTTTTCAATTACAATTTAAAAATGGAAAATGAAAAATCATGAATAGAACTGGTTTGGAAATTGCAACCGGTAATCAGACTAGAGGTAATATCTTTCATTTGAATAACAGTGAAAAGGCATGCTTAATTGCACATATAGATGAAAGTTGGCTATGGCATAAAAGACTATGTCATGTAAATTTTGATTGCATGGTAAAAATCAATACTTCTAAGGTAGTTAGAGATCTACCTAAAATTGTGAAACCTCAGAATACAATTTGCAAGGAATGTCAATTTGGAAAACAAGTTAGAGCTAGTTTCAAAAGTATTCCAGAAAAATCCAATAATGCCCTTGATTTAATTCACACTGATTTATGTGGTCCAGCTAGAACTAAAAGCTTACAAGGTGATAGACATTTCATGCTAATTATTGATGATTATTCTAGAATGTGTTGGGTTACTTTTCTCAGAGAAAAATCAGAAGCACTTGGGAAGTTCAAGCTATTCAAAGCAATGGTTGAAAATGAAACCGATAAGAAAATTAAATGTTTAAGATCAGATCAAGGAGGAGAATTCACATCTAGAGATTTTAATACATTCTGTGAAGTAAATGGAATCAAAAGACAGTTATCAACACCTTGGACACCACAACAAAATGGAGTTGTTGAAAGGAAAAACAAAACTATTTTGGATGTAGCAGGAAGTATGTTATCAGAAGAAAATCTACCACATGTGTACTGGAGAGAGGCAGTAAGCACTGTTGTCTATACATTCAACAAAGTTCACATCAAAGGTGAAATTGGTAAGACACCTCATGAACTATGGTTTGGTAATACTCCCACTCTTAAGTATTTTAGAATCTTTGGAAGTAAATGTTATATTAGAAGAGATGAGTATATCGGCAAGTTTGATCCTAGAAGTGATGAAGGAATATTTCTTGGTTATTCATCTAAGAGTAAAGCATATAGATGTTTTAATAAAAGATTACAGAAAATTATTGAGAGTACAAATGTAAAGATTGATGAACAATTCAGAGGAACTTCAAGGTATATAGACTCTGAACCGGTAACAGAAATTATGACAAATGAACCTACAATAAATCCACCGGTATAGAATGATGATCCAGTTACTCCGGTATCATCAGAGGATTCCACAGTAATTGAAGAACAACAACAGACTAAGACACCCCGGTATGTAAGACTGAATTATTCTGAAGATCAGATAATTAGAAGCAAATTTAAAGGAGTCATGACAAGAGGAAGATTGGCAAATGAAGAGGTATGTCTTATTTCTCAAATTGAACTATTATCTATCAATGAGGCATGTTAAGATAAATTTTGGATTAAAGCTATGGAAGAAGAATTAGGACAAATTGAGAAAAATAATACTTGGACATTAGTTCCCCGGCCTAAAAATAAAAATGTAATTGGAACCAAATGGGTATTTAGAAACAAACTCAATGAAGATGGTAAGGTTGTCAGAAATAAAGCAAGACTAGTGTGTAAGGGATATTCTCAGAAAGAAGGAGTTTATTACAATGAAACCTTTGCACCGGTAGCCAGAATTGAGGCAGTTAGACTATTCTTGGCCTTTGCAGCTCACAAGGATTACAAAGTTTATCAAATGGATATTAAATGTGCATTCTTGAATGGAGATCTTGAAGAGGAAGTCTATATTGAACAACCTGATGGATTTTCCTTGATAGATGACAATGATATGGTTTGCAGATTAAGAAAAGCTCTGTATGGATTAAAACAAGCTCCAAGAGCTTGGTATGCAAGATTGGATAAGTATCTTTTAAAGATTGGTTTTACTAAAGGAAATGCAGATAGCAATTTATATTACAAAGTAACTAATGATGACATCTTGATTATGGAAGTATTTGTTGATGATATAATCTTTGGAGGAGAAGATGGATTATGCAAAGAATTTTCTCTTCAAATGCAGCATGAATTTGAAATGTCTATGATTGGAGAAATAAAATTCTTTTTAGGATTGCAGATTTTACAGACTGATAAAGGCATATTTTTGAGTCAATCTAAGTACTTGAAAGAACTACTTAAGAAGTTTGGGATGGAAAACTCTAAACCGGTAAGCACACCTATGACTACAAATGACAAATTATCTCAAAGGGATGAATCTACATTTGTCAATCCAGCTAGATACAAATCTATGATAGGAGGTTTACTGTATTTGACACAAACCAGACCTGATATTATGAATGCAGTATGTATAGTTTCTAGATTTTAGAGTAATCCTAGGGAAAATCATGAATCAGTAGTAAAAAGGATTTTCTGGTACTTACAAGGCACAACAAATCTTGGATTATGGTATCCTAAAGATGAAAATTTTGATTTATATGCATATACAGATGCAAATTGGGCAGGAGACATGGATGATAGAAAAAGCACCACTGGAGGAGCATTTTTTCTTGGAAAGAGATTAGTTTCTTGGTTAAGTAAGAAATAGAGTTGTACATCTTTATCAACAGCAAAATCAGAATATGTTGCAGCAGCAACAAACTGTACATAGGTACTTTGGCTTAAGCAAATGTTGAAAGACATAAAGGTAAAATGCAAGGAACCTATTACTATATATTGTGATAACACTGCAGCAATTGATATATCTAAGAATCCAGTATTACATTCTAAAACAAAACATGTTTCTATCAAACTGAATTTTCTAGGGGAAAAAGTTGAAGAAAAGGAAATAAAACTAGTTTATGTGAATACTAAAGAACAGCTTGCAGATATTTTCACAAAACCTTTACCTAAGGAAACTTTTGAGTATCTCATAGATCAGCTCGGAGTCTTACCTCCACCGGTAGAGACTTAGATAGTTGATGATTGTCATCAACTGGCAGAATTAAATGGACAAATCTTTTATTTTGGTATTTGATGAGGAAGCTACTTCTCAGGGGGAGTAGTTGGTATATTGAATTGGTTGGTATTTTGTATGAACTTGACTTTTTTTTGTGACTTTGGCATTTGATGTCAAAGGGGGAGAGATATATGGAAAAACATTGGGGAGGGGAGAGATATATGAAAAATGCATTATCTTTTTGAGGAGAGATTGGTATTGAAAATAAATCTTTGAATAAACACATGTTACTCCCAGGGGAAGAAATGGAGATTGTTGGTTTTTATACTTGGCATTTCTGTTTTGGCACTTTGATGATTTTTCCATCTTGTGTTGCCATCAATGCCAAAGGGGGAGATTGTTGGTATTTTGGTATGGTTTTGTCATTGATGTCAACACCTACTAAATACACCTACTTTGGAGATCCAGCAACATTCACCGGCAAATAGTAAACTATGCAACAGTTACTAGTATACGGTTAATCGACAGGATATAATGTTCATCGGTACCTGTAACGACATGGAAGACACTTGGTAATGTCAAAGACATCATGTGGACACTTTATTTTGCAGTAATAATCATTAGTATATTCTTATTTGCATATTTGCTTTTATCGACAAATAGGTCCAGGTTATCTAGGGTTACACCGACAGGTTTATCTTTTCCAGATCAGCATGGCACGCTATGGAGATGATTTATTATTGTTGTAAATGCATTAAGCCAACATGTTCAATTGGTTATTGCATTGGATATTGTATTGTTTGTAAAATATTTTTTATTGTAATATCTTGTAGAGCCAACCTACTAAAATTGGTCTTAGGGTATGATATAAATGTAAGATCTTATTTGTAAGATCAAGTGTGGAATGCGAAAAATATTTAAGGAAGGGAATATGCGAGATCAAGTAGGGATATACACGAAGACATCATTTGAAGGTGAAGTTAGGTTTTTGTAGAAGCATATCAGCACTACACTGGTACTGAATCCAACATATGAAGATGCTATTTTTTGTAGTACATTCTTATTGGATTTAACCATCTAGCTGTAGTCAATGTGACTCCCATTTGTGATTGAGCAGTGAGCTCTAGGCTATTGGCCTTTCTACATGTGCAGACCCCTCTTTTTACACTTACTATCTGTAGTAGTATCATCTGATTGTGGGTAAGGTTTCCCACCATGGTTTTTCCCCTTACAGGGTTTCCATGTACAAATATTGGTGTCATGTGTTGTGGATGACTTTGTGCTTATGTTTCATGCATTAATTCTTACTAGTACAACAATTTTATGTTAACATTGTCTACCGGCATACTTAACTGATTTACCAATATTAAGCATTAAGTTGGTTAATAAGTTTTTGGTTTGAATTTATTAGACAACTGATTCACCCCCCCCCTCTTAGTTGTCTCCGGGACCTACACTCATGTCATTAAATGTTGTAACAAATGCAATTTTATTATGTGTCAGTTATCGGTTAAAATAACTGCATGACAGGTTGCTTTCAGTTAATTGGTTATGATTATGCTCTTTCCTACATAGTAGAAGTTAGAATGTATTGTTGATTTCTTAGGATTTTCGTTTTCTATCCATAACATTTATTGGCAATCTTGTTGTGTAATCTCTTGATGGAATTTATCCTCATCTTATCTCAACAATTATGCTATGGTTCCACCTTATTGAAAGATAGATGGCCAAGATCCTTGAGATTACCATAAAAGATTGATTGTGCAGAACTTAAGGAGGAGCGCCTCCTTCTGAGTTGGTATACTCTAACCTATGTTCGTTGATTACCTTTTATTATGAGTATTAGCATGCAATTCTTTTCTTGAGTCAATCATTTTTCAATTTCATCATAGAGTATCATTTCCTATCCCGGAGTACAGGAAATTGATTGGATCTTTCAGTGGCTTGGAATACTTCTGAAACAAGTCATACTAAATCTTCAAGGGAAATTATTGGGATAGGCATACACTCAAAGGAAGTTCAAGTACTTTGGAAGTTATGATAGGACACAGCTGCTACTGAGAGGGAGTTCCAGCTATTTTGGTATATCTTAAGGGGTTATGAGATTCCGGTGTGCAAATTGAAGAAAGCCCTGTATGGCCTCAAACAGGACTCTCGTGCTTGGTATGAAAGAATACTTGTTAAGTTTAGAATTTTGTAAAATGATGTTGACTCTAACATCTACTTTAAGTCATCCAATGATGAAATGCTAATTATAGTTCGATATGTGGATGATTCATTTCTTACTGGTAAAGATGAACTTATGTAAGAAAGAAATAGCTTCAGAATTTGAAATGAAGGACTTAGGTTTAATGCATTATTTTTTAGGTCTAGAAGTATGGTAAAGGTCTAATGAAATTTTTTCTAAGTCAAGGACAGTATACTATTAATATTTTGAAAAGATTTAGAATGATGGATTGTAAACCCATGTCTACTCCTATAGAATCTAACTTAAAGAAGTTAAGTGTTTCTGCAGCTAACTCTAATTTTGCAAATCCATCAGAGTACAGGCAGTTGATTGGATCACTGATGTATCTAGTTAACACTAGACCAGACATATGCCTTGCAGTGAATGCTCTCAACCAGTTCATGAGCTTGCCCAAACATGTTTATCGTGTTGCAGCCAAGCACATCATAAGATACTTGCGAGGCATAGTTGATTATGGGCTGAAGTTGCTTAAGTTAAGATTGGTCAAGAAGTGTTATGGACAAAGAAACTCTTCAAGCATTCACCCACTGTGATCTCTTGGACCTACAAGGACAGTCCTCAGTTGCATTAAGTATTACTGTAGATAAATACATTGTTGCAAGTGTTGCATCAAGAGAAGCAGTGTGGTTTCTCAAAATTCTTGTTGTGCTATTTTGATTTATTATTAGGGTTGTATATTAATGCTTGACAATTCAGTGTTTTATGGCAGGACAATCCTATGTTGTAGATGTTCTCACCAAGTCTCTTGAAGCTTGAGATAGACTTGGAGCAATGGAGAACATTGCCTTGGTTGAGAGGGAGTCTCAACCTCTATGATAAATTGTGTTGTATCAACCATCCTCTATGAGAAATGTAAGATTGTAGAAAAGATCATCTCCACCCTCTGTGGGCAATGTAAGGTGGATCCAGTCTATGCTTGTGTGCGAGCTGGAAGACTATGTTATGTAGTTCCATTCTATGCTTGTGTGCAAGATGGAAGACTACAATATTCTGATTATGTCTATTCCATTTCTTGCTTGTGTGCAAGATGGAAGATTATGATGTTACATTCTTCTTTGGGAGAAGACTGAGGTAAAGACAATGAATGATGGATATGCATGATCGATGGTATGGAAAGACTCCATGATGTGCATGAATAAATTGTGTATGTATTCATGACTTGCAAGTGTGCATGTTAAAGTTTGAAGTCATCCTCCACATGCATTAAAAGATGGTTACTATGGGATATTGTGCAAAGAAGTGCAAAGAGGCACCATTCAGCTAAAGTATATTAGCACAGATGAACAGTTTGTAGATATCCTTACTGAACCCTTATCCAGAGTGAAGTTTGAATACTTCCGAGATAGACTTGGTATTGTGGAAAAAAAAACCTTGATTGAGAGGGGGCTCTAATCTCAGTGACTCTATGTGCAGCACCTTGATCATTCTTTGCTTGTGTGCAAGAATGAATTGTGTCCAATCTATGCTTGTGTGCTAGATGGAAAATTGTAATTATGTAAAGACCCACTTGTGTATTATAGTTTCTATGCTTTTGTGCTAGAACCATCCAATGCTTGTGTGCTAGGTGGAAGATGTAATTCTATGCTTGTGTGCTAGATCCATTTTATGCTTGTGTGCTCGATGGAACTCTAATGGTTCAGATTATGTATTCTCTTCTTCCCTAGTTAAGAGGGAGTGTTGTTTATAACTAGGGAAAGATGGGTTCGGATTGCCCTAAAGCAACATCTGAACCCATTTAGGACTGGGTCCTATCTTTAAGGAGTAGTGTGGCCCCAAGACAAGTCCAGCCCCATCCTCCATGCTACACCAAAAAGGACTCACGCTACAAAATATAAATTGGCGCCAAAAAGGATTGAGGCCGACCTTGGTCAGAAGATCCATATAAATAAAGTTAAAGTGAAAACACAATTCAATCATCAATGCAATCAGCAAATTAGCTTTGCTAATAAAAGTGTGAATTTATCCAAGGATTGTGCGAACTTGTCCAAGAGGATATAGGCCTCTTTTGGTGCAGACTTGCAGTGCTTAGAAGTGCAGATCTGACATACAAAAGGGATCAGATTTGGAGAAGCAAGCTAAGATTTGGAGAAGCAAGCTAAGTATTGTATTTGTGCAATTAAGAGAGAATATATAATCTAACCTATGGGTCTTTAATGCTAGGTTTTTCCTCCTTGGAGGTTTTCCTAGGGTATTTGCGTTTGTCTCTTGTTTACTTGTTCCATTTCTAAGTTTACTGAATTATGGTTTAATAAAATATTACACATTTGATTACTAAACTAGGGCATAATTAAAAGACATAAATCTGATTGCTGATCTAGGGCACAAAATTAACAGTCCGGTGGTATTCTTTACCAGATTTGCTGATTCAAGTTTTTGTTCTAACTTAACAGTACTCTTATTGAATTTGGCAAGTATTTCCTTTGACTCAGTGAGTTCCTTGGAAATAGCAGCATTGGATTCCTTCAGGGTTGCATTCTCAGAGATAGCCATGTTTATTTCACCTTGCATTTCTTCTTTTTAAACTTTACTCTCTTGGAGATGAGCGGTAAGGGCACTGATTTCTTGCTTCAGCTTGGAGGTCTCATGATCTTTGTATTTTACCAGGTCTTCATCTTTCCTCTGGTTCTTAATCTCTTGACACATTCTAATAGTTAGTCCTTCCAGTTCTCTTCTCAAGTTGGCATTAGATTCATTCAGTTTTTCAACTTCTTCAATGAGGGCTTCCATTTCTGCTTCATCAGAAGAACTATTTTTAGTAAGCTCCATCAGTTTCATAGCATGCTCTCTTCTTTTTGCTACAGAGGCTTTATATTTGACTTTGAGTTCATCAAAGGCCTTCTTAGTCTGAGTGAGCCGATGAGTAAGTTCCCTCATAGTGTATTCCCTTATATCTACTTCCAAGTGGTTAAACTTATAGAAAGGTTTGATCTGATACCAATTGATGAATACTAAGAGGGGGGACGAATTAGTATACCAAAAAATACTAAACATAAACTCTTAAATAGTTTAGTAGTTAATCAGTATAACAGATTTACTAACAAACAAGTTAAGACAAATGCAAACCAAACAAAAAATAAAGCATTCACCCACAAGAGCATAATCACCATAACATAAGAGGTTTTGACGTGGAAACCCAAATGGGAAAAACCACAGTGAGCAGAAACTCACAAGTAACTATCTGTAGAATAGAAACCAAACCAGTTAAGGTCATACAATGTTCTTCACCAGAATAGATCCTGTTAGGAATCTAGATCTCTGTTAGGAGATAAGTCCTGTTAAAGACTACCTTGTGAGAGGATTTGAGATTCACAATTGTGAACCACCTTGTTAGAGGATTTACAAAGGCTTTGTTGGGCCTACCTGATTAAGGGTTTCAGACTTGTCGATGATATGAGTAATCAACAAGTAAATGATCTAGATACTAGCATAGTATGATTGGTTAGATCCTTGATAGCTCATTGTTAATGCACATTTAGCATTACTTCAGTCTTCAATATCTCCACACTTTGTTTCTTCACATAGATCTAATCTTCTCTTCTATGATCGCACATACAAAAACCTCAATATCCTTTAAAACCCTAGACATGATGTGCTTATAAGGAGTCTGATTTCATGTCGGCCCAATAGGATTACATTACAAGTTCCTAGGTTCAGTGCATCTAGACACGTTTGGTAACATGACACAAAATCACTGCCAAAGTGGTGGTGGATGATAACTCATCACAAAAATACCAGTTCATACATTTTACCAATTATGAGTTGTCACAATGAAGATTGGAAAAATGTTAACTACTGCTTTGTTCCTTCGTACCGCTTTGGGATCCTTGAGCCGCTTGAGGTCTTCATACTGCTTTGGGTCTTCAGTCAGTTTGTGACCAGTAAACACCTTCTGCAAAACACTGATAGTCTAAAGACTATAATACATAATATCAGTTGGAACAATTACCGGTTGAGCACAATTCATACATAAGGGAGTGATCATAAGTAAAGTGTGTGTCCATCAATGACAATCACAACATCATCAAAATGCCAACAAATGCAAGAATAGGTGATGAATATTCTCGGCCTCCTTCATGCAAGGGAAACATCTATTAGAAAGATATAAGCCTCTTTTAATACATTATCAATATTCAAGATTTTATTTTGCATTATAATCCATAAGAAAATAATGATCTTTGGAATAAGAGCTTTAGACCACACAGTAGCCCACGATGATGATTCTCAAATTGAGAGGCCATGACTGAATCAACTCAAAAGTCTCCTGAGTGGTAGAACTTCCAAATCATCTAATTTCCAACATTCCCATCGAGAATAAAGGAATTCAAAGCCATTTGAAGGGGTTGAACATCAACATTAATTTCACTTGGGTTAACCCACTTGTTATTATTGAAGTAGTTAGCCACCCAAATGCCGAACCTGGGTTTACATCTTTCCATATACTTACTAAAGGTTGTATGGTTGCAAAGTGGGCCATGGCCAATCCAGCTATCTTTCCAAAACCTAACTCCCCTACTAGATCCCAAATTCCATCCAAATCTAGTCTTCACAATGGATCTCACATGCGTCATGAAATTCCAGAGAGATGAGCCATAAGAGATATCATTAGTAGTGAGAAATCTCTAAATTGAATCATTATCTTGAAGATATTTCCTTTCTTAGATAATATTCCATTCCCACTTTGAATTAAAGATTTTCTAGATCTTATTAGAAAGGAAGGCATTATTGAAATCTAGAATACTTCTTAGACCTAGACCACCCCATTTTATAGGTTTGCAAATAGAGTCCCATGCCACAAGAGGCATTCTTTTTGTTTTCAACCCAAGACCAAAGAAACTTATTTTGAATGCTTTCAATTTTTGTAGCATATTTAGTAGGAATTTTGAACAAGTTGATAGCATAAATAGAAAGATTTTGGAGGGTCACTTTTAAAAGTCACGCTTCTCTAGTTTGACTCAACAAATCCCCCTTCCATCCAGCCAATTTTTTATGAAATTTATCAATCAAAGAGATTCAAAAAGAATTAGGCACTTTATAACATAGGGGAAGTCCTGAATAGATAGTAGGTAACTTTCCAATTGAACAACCTAAAATTTAGAGATCTTCCTCTGCCTGGCTTCGGGAGTGTTGATGAAGAAAAGAGAACTTTTAGAGTAATTTATGCATTATCCTGAAGCATTAACATAATCCATCAAGATTTTCTTTCAAGAGCATTCTTCCCCCATTGAAGCTTCCCCCATCACAATAGAGTCATCCATGAACTATTGGTGTGAGCACACAAGCACATCAGACAAAGGTTTAAGCCATTTCAATCCTCCATTCCTAATCATATTGAGCATATATCTTCCAAAAGTCTCTGCCAACAAAATCAAGAGAATAGGAGATAAAGGATCTCTTGATGAAGGCCTCTCGAGACTTCAAATAAATTTGAAGGATCTCCATTGATGATCATCAAAGATTTGGAAGTAGAAATGAGTTGCAAAATCAAATCAATAAATTTATTGCAGAGTACATAGGCAGCTAGAACCTTAGTAAGGAAGTTCCAATCAACTCGATCATAAGCCTTGGATATAAAATCCTTGATGATTGGCTTCTCAAGAGAATGAATATTCTCATGAACAGTGATGATGGAGTCCAAAATCGGATGACCATGAAAAAAACCATTCTATTGAGTAGTAATAAAATGAGGGAGCACCTCCAATAATTTTGAAGTCTAAACTTTTGAGAATATTTTGTAGTGATAATTACAGAGGCTTATGGGATGAAAAGCCTCAAATGAATCCACTCCAAGAAATTTTAGGATAAGCACAATTAAAGTAGAGTTTATCTCCTTTAAAATTCTTCTAGAGCCAAAAAACTCCTTGACTACATTACCCACATATTCCCCCACAATCTCCCAAAACATCTGAAAAAAGAACATAGGAAATCCATTAGGGCCCGAAGCCTTATTTCCTTCAAATGAGAAACCCACTTTCTTGATTTCCTAAAGGGAAGGAATAGCAATTAGGTGTTTTTTAAAACCTTCATCTGCTAGTCTAGGGATGGCTTCAATGAATTCCTATTTAGCCTCATTAAGAAAAATTTCAACCTTTAATAAATTCAAAAAGGAACTCACTATTTCCTCTTTAATAGCATCTTCCTTATCAAAACTCTTCCATTTTTTAGAATCCTGGAGATTCCATTAGCAGCTCTATGTTTAAGAGTTGACATATGCAAAAATCTTGTTTTCTTATCACTAGAGGTAGGCCAAATAGATCTAGATCTTTGTTTCCAAAACTCCTCTTCTTTAGAGATAATATCATAGTATTGAGTGAGGACCTCATTTTCCTTAGCTAAATAATCCCTAGTATAACCCTCCTTTTGAATTTTGTCCTAAATATCTTTTAAATCTAGCTAGATACTAACTTTAGTTTGAAAAAATATTTCCAAAACACTCTTTATTCCATTTTCTAATATTAGATTTGATTATTCCAAGCTTTTTAGCAGCACAAAACATGGAAGTACCTTCAAATTTTGTGCTCCACCATTCTAATATTTTAGCTTTTAATTGTGAGTGCTAGATCCACATTCTCTCAAAATAGAAGGGGGTGTTCATCTTCCCCAACATGGATTCCACTCAAAAACTAAGAGGTAATGATCAGACCCAATTCTTGAGAGAGCATTCAGAGTACAAACATATTGAAAAAACCAACCATTAGAAATAAGGGCACGGTCTAGTCTAACTTGAATGAGATTATTACCAACCCACTTGTTGGTCCAAGTATAGGAAGGTCCTCTAAGGTCTAGGTCATGGAGGCATTGATTGTTGATAAAATCCAATAGGTCCTGCTTACTATTTTTTTGAATTTTGGATCCACCAAACTTCTCCATATCTTGAAGAGGAGTATTGAAATCTTTAATAACCATCTAGCTTTCATTCTAAAATTTGATCTCTAAAAAGAGCTAAATATTTCCATAATTTCCTCCTATTAGATTTGTTATTAGGAGCATAGATGTTAGACCAAATCTAGGAGAAATCATTAGGGATATGCTTGAACCTGATAGTTATATGGTTAGTATCTTCCCATATGCAAGACCCTATAACAAAAAATTCATTCCAAAAAATAGCGCAACCCCCTGAAACCCCATCCGAGCTATTACTATGAATTCCACAACTCTTAAAGAATTTTATTTTCATAACTTTATCTTTTAGCATCTTTATTTCCTGAATAACCATGATATCCAGCTTATGATCTCTAATGAAATTTGACAAAATATTCTGCTTCTGCAAGCTATTGAGCCCCCTCATATTCCAAGTCATTACCTTCAATATTTGAGGGGGGTATTATTTTGACAAATTTTAGGGATAGTCTTTTGAATCTCATGTGCAATACTCTGGAAGCTATCATTTTCCCTATTCCATTTTCATGACTTTCATCTTGATCTTTTGGTACTTCCGCAATCAACCTTTAGTGTAAGGAAACTACAATGTGGAAATGTCATCCTAATGTCATTCTAAGGAGAATCAAGCAAGTATGTCTTTAAATTATTTTACAGAACATTAAGATATACACAGACTAGTGAAAAACTAATCACACAGAAAACACAACAGAGACTTAACACTGGATTTACATGGGAAAACCCTTACGGGTAAAAACCCCACCACCAAAGAGAGATCACTTTATTCATAGTTAACAGAAGGTTACAATAAAGTTAAAGATCATCTTCATAGGCATTTTCTCTCAGAATCTATGTTCGGATCACAATCATCACCTATGCAGAACACTCAGGCTTCCAATAGGACTCCACACCATACATTACATAGTAACCTCTCTCTACCTTCCATTACATCTTTGGAAACATATATATCAACCATTGATTACAACGTATCAGTTAAGCATAACCATTATGGAGTCCAACTGTTTATCATTCAGTAACATCCATCCACCTAACCAACATTGTGTTTCAATTTCCTCTGGCTACTCTGACTACATCTGTCGAATGTAATTCACACAATAGTTAGTCGCTCCAACCGCCAAGAAGTTTAACCATCAACCATCCTATATTCATGACTCATCCATTATCCTACATTCATCAAGAATTTGGGTTGGTTCATATTCATATATACCGACAAGACCATCTTCAGTGTCCAGGTGTTTCACCTTTTGGACTTCAGTTTGAATGGACACCCATAGTTGGTCTCTAGTCCATCGTCCATTAGAAAGACCACAAATGCATTGATTTGATCTCCCGATGAACCAGTAGATGAATCTACTAATGCGGCTCCAAACAGATTGACTCCATTAGCTTATCGGGATAGCCTTCAACAAGTAGACCCGATCCCCCGATGACACCACAACGACTCGATCGAGCCATCAACATAGCTTCCATCTTGTCAACCCGATCACTGATATCAACCCGATCATCAAAGGAGACCTCATCGGGTATTGGTGTAGCAAACAACCAGTTCTCCCAATCTTTGATGATACCCTTTTCCTCTTTCTGCGCTCTGCCACATGGCACCCCCTGATTGGCTTTAGGATCCCTGTCCTACCATCTTAGCAGGGCCTCACTAACTGCCTGAAATGAAGCTCTTCTTTTTCACTGGCTCGCAATAGATATTCTAATGAGTAGTTTCCCATTGCAACCTAGTGACCACCATTAGATCAACCTTGATCTGCTCGACCATTATCTCACCTGAGCTGCTCTCTTGCCAAGCCCCACCACTAGTCGTCAAGCCGCGATGGATAAGCTTCGTGCATCTTGCCATAGCGGTATAGAGACAATCGTTCGATCGTTCTAGACTTGCTCACCTGTTAACTAATCATAGGAAGAAGGTTCCATCGGCCCATTGGCAAGATTCACAATGATAACCATTCCATCGAGATAGGTTACACCGATCATTTTGAACACTGGTCAGGAGAATTCAAGGCATATTTCCAACAATCTCCCACTTGCCGAGGAATTTACTAGACCTATCTACCATGCCAAACACTTACAAATTTCACTGAGAACCATGGAATCTAAAGCCCATCAATGATGATATACCACTCAATTAGAAACCATCAAGAAAAGAAATTAACATGTGCACCTATGTAGAGCAGTCTCATCTCATTCATGAACACTTCCACCTTCTACCATGCCACTGCCAGTGGACATACATAGAAGCTATCCACTGAGAAAACTACAATTCTGTCTCTGGAGCACACAAAAATCATGATCCAAAAACTAACTGAATATACAAACATTTGTTACAGGCATAGCTAGAATAGCACCCACAACAAGTGCTAGCACATCCAACTACACATACCCTTAAGATATACCAAAATTAATTTTAGAACATTAACATGTACAACCTGTTACTCATAGTCTCAAGCTTCACATGCAATAGACACCAAGGAGCTCCCACTGCATAGGTAATGTCAAATTTGAAAATAACCGTTTACAACATCACATAGAAGTGAATAAATCTTTGGACCAAGTGCTTTCCCAATACGGACTAGAAACAAAGAACCTGCAAGCAAGTCTTCACAACACCCTGTATCATGTCCTTCTATACCCACCTCTTAAATGTCAATTGTGTTATAACAGATGAATGCATCTCAATTGGATATATTAATCATTACAATACATACATCTCTAGCCACAAGAGAAAGATAGCACCATCTATGTTTCCATGTATCCATGAGAACCTGTAACTGATCAACACATGCTAACCTCCAAATGCATAACCACATTATCATGAAGTATCAAACAATATGATCAATGTACTCAAAATACAGAAACAAAAACTAGATCACTGTCAAACTTCCAACTATAGAATCAGGAATATAAACATGACAAACATGATCTAAAGAATCTCTTCCAAAGAGATTACATGCTCTGTATGAACATAACCATATTATGTCAAAACTCTAAATGCATCTCAAGAGTGTAACCAGACATAATATAGCACATCCTAACTAAGGAAAACATGTCAAAATATGACATAAACAACATCTCTACCAAGGACCCCTTTATGGATCCTCAAGATGTCTGCATCTTTAGTCACATGAAGACCATCCACCATCAAGTGATGAATATACATCACTGCCAAACATGGTACAAAGTCTTACATGGCATCATGATAAACATCTTCTTCATGAAGATTGAACTAGACATCAATAGATGTCTGACTTTCCACATTAGCTCAAAAGGCATCTCCATCATCATTTTGAGAGGACCCAAAATCTGAAGAACTCTTATTTTTCTTCTTCTCTCTGCAGTCCTTTTGGATATGACCAGTCTGCCCACAATTCCAGCACTTCGCTTTGGACTTCTTTCTAGGAGACTTAGAACTTTCTTCTGACTTGGATTTAGACTTCTTGTCCTCTTGCTTTCCTCTAACAACGAGAACCTCCTTGAGCATCTCAGAAGATTTTCTTCATGTTTCTTCTGACACTAACGAAGCAACCACCCCTTCAATTGTGAGTGTGGTTGTTCTACTCCCAATGGCCATTACCAAATGATCCCATGTGTCAGGTAGAGAACATAACGGAAGCATACATAAATCCTCATCATCAATCTTGACTCCTATAGAGGTTAACTATGCAAAAATCATGTTGAAAACATTCAGATGATATGCTAAAGATGTACCCTCATTGATCTTCAAGGAATACAACTTCTTTCGCAAGAACAACTTATTTACCAGAGACTTTCCCTGATAAATATCACCAAGTTTCTTCCACATAAGAATAGCAGTCTTCTCCTCATGAACATTTAATAGAACAGAGTCTGCCAAAGAGAGTCTGATCAACCCTTTGGCTTTTCTATTTGCAAGGTCCCAGTCCTCTTATTTCATGCCTGAAGGTTTAGTTCCAGCCACTGCAATCCAGAGATCTCTATCAAATAGAAAATCTTCAACTTTAAGTTTCCACAACTCAAAGTTGGAGCCATTGAACTTCTCAATGTCCATTCACCAAGAGGTGTTCGCCATCTTAAACTGCAAGCAAGACAAATAAACACTCTGCTAGACTCCCAATGAAACCGGAATTGGCACAAAGAACCAACCCTACCCAACAAGGATAACAAAATAGGCCAAGCTCTGATACCACTTGTAAGCAAAGCACAATGTGGAAACACCTTCCTAATGTCAATTCTAAGGGGAATCAAGCAAGTATGTCTTTAAATTCTTTTGCAAAAAATTAAGATATACACAGACTAATGAAAAACTAATCACATAGAAAACACAACAAAGAGTTAACACCAAATTTATGTGAGAAAACCCTTACGGGTAAAAAACCCACCACCAAAGAGAGATCACTTTATTCACAGTTAAAAGAAGGTTACAATAAAGTTACAGATCCTCTTCATAGGCATTTGATCTCAGAATCTATGTTCGGATCATAGTCATCACCTATGTAGAACACTCAGGCTTCCAACAAGACTCCACACCATACATCACACAGTAACCTCTCTCTACCTTCCGTTACATCTCTGGCAACATATATATCAGCCATCAATTACAACGTATCGGTTAAGGATAACCATTATGGAGTTCAACCGTCTATCATTCAGTAACATCCATCCACCTAACCAACATTGTGCTTCGGTTTCCTCTGGTTACTCTAATTACATCTGTCGAATGCAATTCACACAATAGTTAGTCACTCCAACTGCCAGGAAGTCTAACTATCAATCGTCCTATATTCACGACTCATCCATTATCCCACATTCGTCAGGAAGTCGGGTCGGTTTGTATTCATATATACCGACAAGACCATCTTCAGTGTCCAAGTGTTTCACCTTTTGGAATTTGGTTCAAACGCACACCTATAGTTGGTCTCTACTCCATTGGCCATTGAAAAGACCACAAATGCATTTCTCTAATCTCCCAATGAACCACTAGACAAATCCATTAATGTGGCTCCAAACATATCGGCTCCATTGGCTTATCGGGATAGCCTTCAACAAGTAGACCTGATCTCCTGATGACACCACAATGACTCGATCAGGCCATCAACATAGCTTCCATCTTGTCAACCTGATCATCGAAGGTGACCTCATCAAGTATCGATGTAGCAAACAACTAGTTCTCCCAATCTCCAATGATACCCCTTTCCTCTTTCTGCACTCTACCACATGGCACCCCCTGATTAGCTCTGGGGTCACTACCCTACCATCTTAGCAAGGCCTCACTAACCACCCAGAATGAGGCTCTTCTTTTTTACTGGGTCACGATGGATATTCTAATGAGTAGTTTCCCATCACGACCTAGTGACCACCATTAGATAAACCTTGATATGCTGGACCATTATCTCACTTGAGCAGCTCTCTTGCCAGGCCCCACCACTAGCTACCAAGTCGTGATGGATAACCTTTGTGCATCTCACCATAGCGATATAGAGACAATCATTCGATCATCTTGGACTTTTTCACCTGTTAACCGATCATAGGAGGAAGGGCCCATCAGCCCATCAGTAAGAGTCACACCGATAGTTGTTCCATCAGGATAGGTTACACTGATCATTCTGAACACTGGTCAGGAGAATTCGAGGCATATTTCCAACATTTAGGCTATTTGTTGTGGAGACTCTAAAAGATTATGGTTTTTGGTTTCCTTTTTTCCTTTCCACCTATAAGAAAGGTGGATCATCCTCTATTTCTGATTCCTGCCAACATTTATTTTCTTTTCCATTATGCTATATCTTTCTAGATCTAGATTTCTTAGATGGACTAGAATTCTTCCTTAAAATGGGGAGATCTTCAAATAAGACCACTGAGATAGATGATTCTCCATTTGTCATATTAATCCTTTGATCACCAAAAGTGGAAAAAACCTCTTTAAGAGATAGAGAGTTAATGTCCTCCATAGGAATCCTCTCTCCGCTATAAAAATTAGGGGGGTTTGAATCCTCTCTTAACCCTATACCATTCTCCTTTAAAATGATGAACTCTTCCAATAAAACCACTGAGATAGATGATTCTCCATTTATCATATTAATCCTTTGATCACAAAAAGTGGAAAAAACCTATTTAGGAGATAAAGAGTTAATGTCCTATGTAGGAATCCTCTCTCCACTATTAAAATTAGGGGGGGTCTGCATTCTCCTTTAACCCTATACCATTTTCAACCTTCTTAGTGCTTACTTCCTTATTCAATATGGCAAGATATCTGCTTTCCACTATGGTAGCTCCAAAAACTTAGCCACCCACTTTCTCATAATTGGTATATTCCATAGTACCATCCTTATTCTAAAGGTTGTTGCTATTACTATCAATATTTTGACCCTTACCACTATTATGCTCATCTGAAGTGGTCCTTGAGGATGATACCAACATATTAAAGATGCTTTCATCTTCCTTGGTTTTAGCTTTCCACATATTTTTGTTCCCTTCACTGGGTTTCACCACTTTCTTCTGGGCTTGGGAGGGGAATTTTTTACCCTAGTGACCTGAATTCTTGCAATTAAAGAAGACAAATAGTAAAGTCTCAAACTCAACATTGTACTCCCATGTTCCAAGTTTGGACACAATATCAATAGATGTAGGCATATCCTTAGATTATGGTGCATGAGCACCTAACTCTTAACCAATTTATTGATGCATTTTCAAATTTTGGAGTGATTGTCCTTATTTTGGGTCAATGTTTGAATAATGGACTGATTAGATGTCCACATGTGTGTTTGGTAGTCATTTGAAGGGTGATTGTCACCAAGGTTTGTTGGTTTTCTCAAATTTGGCCAATGAGCCCTTGTAAGCCTAAAATGGAATTATTTTGCATTATGATGTAAAATGTCTTGTAAAGCCTCATTAGGCATTTGGTCATGTCATTTTTATGTTAGGGAGTCATCCCAGGAGGTTTAGTATGAGTATAAATGCATAAAAGGAAAAAATGCACATTTGAGCAAAAGTTGTCATTGTTGGTTGACAACTTTTTGCAACATTTTGAGCAACTTTGCATTTTTGTGCAAATCGGTGGTTAGGAAACCAATGAAGAGTTGGTTATGACCAAAATGGCATATAAAATTACCTTGGAATGATTTTACACAAGTTGGAAAATCTTTGAGCAAGTTTGAATAGAATTTGAAGACAATTTCCAGATTTTGCCTTATATTTTGTCATTTTGTAGCAGCAGTCCGTACCAAATGGATTGAACTTGTTACTATTATTGCATGAAGTTTTAGTGGATTAAATTGTGTTTCTCAGGAATTGTTTGTAATTTCTCTTAGTTTAGGTTTGAAGTGTATATAAAATTTGTCTCTTATTACATTGCTCTCGGTCTGAGCAAGGGTTCAAGAGCCCAGTCATGGTTCCAACTTGAACACCCTTGAGTTTTGCTCAATGAACCTTTGTATTAAAGTCATGGAGCCCTTGTATAGTGTATATAGTTTATGGAATGGCCTGGAATTTATTGGGAAGCAACTTTCTATCATTTCCTAGGCGAGCTCTATCATAACTTGGCTAGAAATATGATTGACAGATTTGTCTTCACTTGGAGGGTTGAAGACATGTGAATGTGCCAACTATTTGGCATGGAAGTATGATGCCTATCAGAGTCTCAGAGAATAAATGGAGGTTTGACATGGTGTTGAAATCTATAAACTCCTTTGGTGAAGACTGCTCCTAAACCCTCAAAAGTGCTATTTTTGGGACCCGTACTAGTATGGAGATACCAAACAACCTACCCTAGTGGATCCAAAAGTTTTTCCAAAAGGGTAATCGGATCACAAAAGGTGTTGGAAGGTTCTTTGACTATTTTCTAAGTAATTGCCCAAAAACTGGCAAGGTAGTGCTAATTGGGGCTCTAGGGCTACTAGGCCTAGAAAATAGGAAGAAGAGGGAGCGATGAGAAAATGGTGAGAATCCAATTAAAGAACCACTTGAATGGATTTGAAACACATATAAGACACCCCCTAAAACCTCTACAAGTATATGTTGGAAGCTAGATGATATAATGGTTGGATTTACTTTAGTGAATCCTAGCCATACTTGAGAGAAACTATAGAAAACAACTTGATAGGGAGCACTCCAAGGCAGTTTGATTGGTTGAATTGTTAGATGGACAAGTGAAGAGTGTTGTAAGCCCACCAAAATATCCTTTAACTACCTATTGAGTAAGGTGTGACCCTCTTTGATAACTTGTCCCCATCAAAGTGGTATTAGAGCAAGTTAAGATTTGGGAACAAGCCAATTCATGTCAAAGACTGAGTCAGTAGGAGAAAATAGCCTCAGGATGGTGACCAATACAGAGTTAGCCAAGAAGGTATAAGATCAAGAAGAAGAGAATAGACTCCTTAGGGTAAGACTGCAATAGTTGGAGAGAAAACTAGACGTAGTTGAAGACAAGAATGAGAAGGTAACAATCAAAATCAATGAAGGGAAGGGTAAAGAAGTAGCAGAAGAGGATGGTACACCTGAACAAGATCCTATACTACCTGAAGAACCTTTCCTTAGAGCCATCAAAGCCTTAGGAGGGAATTCCCTAGAAGGAGTGCCACATTTTTGTGGAAAAATAGAACCAGAAGTAGTCATGGAATGGATTGAAGGATTGGAGAATCACTTTGAATGTGATGGGATTAGTGAAGCACAAAACATGAAGGTAGCCAAATCTAGATTGAGATGAGCAACCTTGACTTGGTTGAAGTTCATCCAAGAGGAGGGATAAAAGGAGGGTAAGAACCCAATAGTCACTTGGAAAGGAATGCTAGCCAAGGTGAAAGAAGTATATATCCCCGAAGACTATGAAATTCAATTACACAAGAGGAGACAAAAGTTGAGACAAAGAGAACTAGATGTGAGCAGCTACACTGAGGAATTTCAGAAGTTGTCTCTGAGATCTAAGGTGGTGGAAGATGAAAACATCAAGGTAGCCAGGTACTTGAATGGTTTGAGATGGAATATACAAGAAGAGTTGAGTTTTTTGTGTCCTAGTACTGTTCATAAGTGCTATCAATTGGCACTCAAGGTGGAAGAGAAGAGTAAAAGGAAACAAGAGAAAAGAAATAGAGGTAGAGGTAGAGGAAGAGATGGAAGAGGTCATAGAAGTAGCTATGGTGGAAGAAGTGTAGACCAAATATCCCAAGGGGAATCCAAGTTGGTAAAGAAAAGTGGGGATTCCAATAGCAACAACAACTATAGAGGAAGGGGATCTAGCAAATCCAGTAGAGGAAGGTCTATTGGATTAGAAAGAGGATCCTATTTCACCACAATGAAGTGCTACAATTTTCATCAACTTGGACACCCGACCTATAGATTTCATGAGAATTATTCTTCATCCCAAGGAGGTGAGAGGAGAGTAAGTTATATTCAAGAAGATGCAGAAAATGTGAAGGCATCAGAACTGAGTTTAGATTCTGAAATTGGAAAGAATCTCATGGTGAGAAGAGTCTTGATCAAAGAACCGGTTAGGGAGGAACCTAGCCAAATAAGATCCTTGTTTAAGATAAAGTACAAGATTAAGGGTTAAGTGTGTAGCGTGGTGGTGGATTCAGGTTCCATTGATAACATAGTATCAGAAAAGCAGTAAGTAAGCTCAACCTACAAATAATCTCACATAGTGATCCTTATAGGGTTACTTGGTTCAACAAGGGGCAACATGTTCTAGTGAATGAACAAAATTGGATGGAGTCCACTATAGGAGGCTACAAGGACAAAATCGTGTGTGACATCTTACCAATGGATGCTTTCCACCTACTCCTAGGTAGGCCTTGGCAATTTGACAGGAAAGCAATACACCATGGGGGAAAGTGCCTATACTTTTCAAAAAGATAGGATTACCTATAAAATTAAGTCCATAGGAGACCAAGAAGACGAAAAATATAAAGGTTCCAATGTATTGCTAGTTGGAGAGAAGGAGTTCATTAATACTCTCAAGGAAGAAGAAGGAGTGGGGTTTGCACTTGTAGTGAAACCAAAAGAAGAAAACAAGGATAAGAAAGTATGCATTCCCAATGAAGTGCAGTAGATTCTAAAATAGTTTAAGGACATTATCAGTGATGGAGCACCTACAACCTTGCCTCCTCAACGTGCCATAAGTCACCAAATTGACATCATACCCAATGCCTCATTTCCTAATAAGGCAGCTTATAAAATGACACCAGAGAAGAATAAAGAGGTAGCTAAACAAATACAAGAAATCTTGGATAAAGGGCTGATAAGGAAGAGCGTCAGCCCAGGTGCAGTTCCCACCATTTTTGCCCTGAAGAAGGGAGGTACTTGGAGACTTTGCATTGATTATAGAGCTATCAATTGGATTACAATCAGGTATAGGTTTCCCATTCCAAGAATTGAAGATTTGATGGATTGTTTAGGAGGTGCTGAGTACTTTACCAAGATAGACCTCAAGAGTGGTTACCACAAAATCAGAATCAAGGAGGGAGATGAATGGAAGACAATATTCAAGACCACAAAAGGACTTTATGAATGGATTTTTATGCCATTTGGACTCACAAATGCCCCTAGCACATTCATGAGACTCATGACTGAAGTACTCATGGATTATATTGGTAAATTTGTTGTTGTTTATTTTGATGACAGCTTGATTTTTAGCAAGTTTAAAGATGAACATCTTAAGCATATAGAGATTGTATTGAAGAAATTATGTGATGAGCAACTAACTATCAATTTGGAGAAATGTGAGTTCATGAAACAGGAGTTGATATATCCTGGTTTTGTAATCTCAAGTGGTGATTTGGATGGATACCTCTAAGGTGGAATCCATGACCATTTGGCCTACACCTAAGACATCAAGTTAAGTGAGGAGTTTTAATGGCTTAGCACAATTTTATAGGAAGTTCATCAAAGGGTTCAGTGAGATATGTGCACCTATGCTTGACATAATCAAAGAAGGAGTGAAGAATAAGTTTCAATGGACAAAAGAAGCACAAAGAGGATTCGATATCTTAAAGACAAAGGTGGCTACTCAACCGGTACTAGTTCTTCCAAGCTTTGACAAGCTCTTTACCATAGAATGTGATGCAAGCAATATAGCAGTTGGAGCTGTCTTAGGTCAAGACAATAGACTAGTTTCATTTTTTAGTGAGAAGCTCAATGATGCTAAGAAAAGGTATTCTTCTTATGATTTGGAGTTATATTAACTTGTTCAATCACTTAGGAAATGGAGGCCTTCTTTGTTTCCTAAAGAATTTGTGGTTCATACTGATAATCAAGCTCTTAGTTTTCTTAATTCACAAGAAAATTTGAATCATAGGCATATCAAATGGGTAGAGTATTTGCAGTCATATAGTTTTACCATTAAACATAAGAAAGGTCGATGTAATAGAGTTGCTGATGCATTAAGTAGAAGGTTGCTAATAGTTCAAGAAGTGCAACTCAAGAGCATTGGAGTGGATACTTTCAAGGGGTTATACCAAGATTATGAAGACTTTGCTGCCATCTACAAGGTTTGTCAAGAGTTTAGAAATCATTTTCATGGTGAATATGCATATTTTACCTTACAAGATGGTCTTTTGTTCAAAGGATGACAACTTTGTGTACCTAGAGAGTCCATGAGAGAAATTTTGATGCAAGAGAAGCACAATGGTTTCTTAAGTGGACATTTTGGATTGAATAAGACTTTGGAACTTGTCCAAAGATTCTACTATTGGCCAAAGATGCAAAGGGATATCAAAAAATATGTGGAGCAATGTGTGATTTGTCAAAGAGACAAGAGTACTTCTTCTAATGTTGGTCTCTATCAACCTTTACCTATCCCTAACCATCCATGGGAGTGTGTAAGTATGTATTTTGTTGTTGGTTTGCCCAAGACCAAATCAGGATTTGATAACATCTATGTTGTGGTAGATAGATTTAGAAAAATGGCCCATTTTATTCCATGTAAGGTGACCCATGATGCTAGTCATATTGCTCACTTGTTTTTCAAGGAATTCATTAGGATTCATGGCTTACCTATAAGTATAGTATCAGATAGAGATACAAAATTTATTGGTCAGTTTTGGAAGACTTTATGGCAAAGATTGGGTACTAACTTGTCTTTTAGTTTAGCCAACCATCCTCAAACAAATGGAAAAATAGAGGTGGTCAATACAACACTTGGAAACCTTCTTATATATTTGAAAAAAGAGTATGGATAAGCTTGGGATCAGATCATCCATCAAGCTATGTTTGCTTACAATGATAGTGTGAATAGATCAATCGGTAAGAGCCCCATTGAGGTAGTTTATGGCCTTCATCCCAAAGGTGTGTTGAGATTAAAGATATTGGTAATTTGGGACAACAAAGTAGACATGCTATGGACATGGCTTAATCCATGCAAGAGATTCATGAGTAGGTTAGGAAAGCATTACTAGACACCTCTCAAAGGATCAAAGATAAAGTAGATGAAAAGAGAAACGATATACAATTTGATGTTGGGGACTTGGTCATGGTTCATTTGAACAAAGAAAGGCTTCAAAAAGGTGTCCCTAGTAAACTTAAAATGAGGAGGATTGGACCTTGTAAGGTCTTGGCTAAGTATGGAAACAATGCCTACAAAGTTGACCTATCCGAAGACATGGCTTTAGCTCCTATATTTAATGTTGCAGACTTGGTGTAGTATAAGGGAACACTTTTAGAGGAATGCAATATATTCTTAGAGGTCTCTCAAGCACTTTTATACCTGCCCTTACCACCTACAACCATGCCACAAGCTGAGAAGGTATTGGATTCAAGAATCCCTAGAAGACAAGGCACACCGCCTATATGGAACATTTAGTCAAATGGCAGCAACTTCCAGCATCTAAGGCTACTTAGGTACCTGAAGTAGACTTCTCTAAGCTTGGAATTCCCCTATCTTTGTTTCCTCAAGGAGTCACTTGACTTCTTTCTCATTAGGGGAGTATGGTGAAGGAGTACCTAGCTCTTAACTAGTTTGTTCATGCATTTTCAAATTTTGGAGTGATTATTCTTATTTTGGGTCATTGTTTGAATAATGTATTGATTATAGGTCCACATGTGTGTTTGGTAGTCATTTTAAGGGTGATTTTCACCAAGGTTTGTTGGTTTTCTCAGATTTGGCCAATGAGCCCGTGTAAGCCTAAAATGGGATTACTTTGCATTATGATGTAAAACATCTTGTAAAGCCTCATTAAGAATTTGGTCATGTAATTTTGATGTTAGGGAGCCATCCTAGGAGGTTTAGTATGAGTAGAAATGCATAAAAGGAAAAAATGCACATTTGAGCAAAAGTTGTCATTGTTGCCTGACAACTTTTTGCAACATTTTGAGCAACTTTGCATTTTTGTGCAAATCAGTGATTAGGAAACCAATGAAGAGTTGGTTATGAACAAAATGGAATATAAAATTCCCTTATAATGATTGTTCATGGGTTGGAAAATCTTTGAGCAAGTTTGAATAGAATTTGAAGACAATTTCCAGATTTTGCCTTATATTTTGTCATTTTGTAGCAGCAGTCTGTACCAAATGAATTGAACTTGTTACTATTATTGCATGAAGGTTTAGGGGATGAAATTGTGTTGCTAGGGAAGTGTTTTTAATTTCTCTTAGTGTAGGTTTGAAGTATATTTAAAATTTGTCTCTTATTGCATTGCTCTCGGTCTAGGCAAGTGTTCAAGAGCCCAGTCATGGTTCCAAATTGAAATCACTTGATTTTTGCTCAATGACCCTTGGGATTCAAGTCATGGAACCCTTTTATAGTGTATATACTTTTTAGAATGGCCTGGAAGTTGTTGGGAAGCAACTTTCTATCATTTCCTAGGCAAGCTCTGTCATAGCCCGACTAGGAATATGATTGATAAATTTGTCTTTACTTGTAGGGTTGAAGACATGTGAATGTGCCATATTTTTGGAATGGAAGTATGATGCCTATCAGAGTCTCAGAGAATAAATGGAGGTTTGATAGGGTGTTGAAATATGTAAACTCCTTTGGTGAAGATTGCTAACTCCTAAACCCTCAAAAGTCCCATTTTTTGGATCCATACCAGTACATACAGACCAGACAATCTACCCTAGTGGATCCAAAATTTTATCCAAAAATGTACTCGAATCACAAAATGTGTTGGAAGTTTCTTTGAGTTTTTTCTGAGTAATTGCCCAAAAACCGGCAAGGTAGGGCTAATTGGGTCTCTAGGGCTACTGGGCCTAGAAAATAGGAAGAAGATGGAGCGATGATAAAATGGTGAGAAGCCGATTCAAGAACCACTTGAATGGAGTTGAAACACCTATAAGAAACCCCCTAAAACCCTTGAAAGTATATTTTGGAGGTTGGATGATCTAATGGTTGGATTTACTCTAGTGAATCCTAGCCATGCTTGAGAGCAACTATAGAAAACAACTTGATAGGGAGAACTCCAAGGGATTTTGATTGGTTGAATTGTTAGATAGACAAGTGAAGAGTGTTGGAAGCCCATCAAAACATCCTTCAACTACCTATTGAGAAAGGTGTGACTCTCTTTGAGAACCTCTCCCCATCAGATTGGAGTATTCCAACACACATTCTGGCATACACTAGCTATTTCCTAGTAGTAGTCATAGGATCAATGGAGATAAGTTCCCCAAAAGAGTTAGCTATCACCCTAAATATATCTTTATTCCAAATTTCAATGGTAATCCAGGAAGAAGAATCCGTACAAGGGAAATTTCAAAAGAAGAGTCTAAAAGGTCTAGCTTCAAGGACCATTTTTTTAAATCCAAAGAAGCCTTGCCAATAACCCAGGATCCCCCATATAGAATAGCCATAATGTCCTCCTCACAGGAGAAACCAAAGAAGAAGAACCATCCTGGTAAAGTAAAAACCTCCACTTTGACATTGGATCTAAAAGGTTACAAACTGGTGAATGAGAGGAATTTCCAATGGGTTTCACCCCTAAAAGTGAAACCCATGGTTTATGGGGCTCAGGTCCCAGTTTACATTTTCCCTTTTCCAACTTAGCATTCATACATGGCTCCCCAGGAATCTAACCCAAAAAATTCGCTTCCACTGGACATGAAGTGATAGACCCCCCAGGATCCACAATAATCACCTTTGGCCCATCAGTTTTATCTCCCAAGGACTCATTTGAATAATTTTGTCCTATTATTCATATGATTCCCCTATTGTTGCCTCTAGATTTGAACCTGATACTCCCACCTTGCATGCAAATTTGAAAACGTCCTTCTTGCCTAAGTTTTTGTCGCTTCTCATTTTGCTATGTTTCTATTATATAAATAGAATGTTTAATTTCTATTTGTGGGTTAATTTTGTATTTCAGATGATGTAATTGTCTTTCTATATGAACATGCCTATGTTTTATAGAATATAATTATATGAAGAGTGTGTATCTTATTTAGAAACACTTATAACAACCATACCAAAGGGAGCATAAATTATTTTAACATATAGCTTTAGTCCCACATTTCTTAGAAAATAATCTGCACTCCCATATTGCTTAGCTTCCTAACTGAAAGGAGGTTGTTGGAGTTGAGAAAATACAACACCATAGGAGCCCAAATGATCTTTGCAAGCTGAAAAACCTGTTACAAGGAGAAGCAAGGAAGCAAATCACAGAAGAAAGAAATACATAGAAAATATGCTCAAAAAGAGAGAGCTCAATATTCACAAAATGTAATGTAATAATCCTCCTTCTTACAAAGAAAAGAATGAACTTAACCTTTAATAGGTCAAGAAACCATAAAAGGGAAAACCTAGCTTTGCACATAATAATTAATAAAAGAACTAACTATTATGCACCTAAAGTTAGCTTAGGTGTAAAAGAGATAAAGGGAACTTAAATAATTAAACAAATATTGTTTAATTAATCAATTAAATACCTAAATACTCTAACACCCCCCCTTAAGCTAGACTTAGGGAGAAGCTAAAACCTAGAACAACTACTGAAAGCAGGAAAGATGGGTCCTGGCAACAAGGCCTGATTAGGTACCCAAATACAATGAAATCTTTATGAACTGGAGAAATAGAGAAAACCACATGGGAACAAAACTATACTCCAAAAAGAGATGGAAAAGAGCACCACTGAAGCATGAAGAACCTGCAAACTCTGTCAAAGAATAACTGCTGAGCTAAAGAACCTCCACTGAAATAGAACATGACTAGGTAGAGAAGACTATAATTTGTATGAGTTCCCTCAAATGACACTACTTGAATCAGAAGGCAAACAAGGAAAACAACTGAAATTGAAGATACAAATGGCATGAAAACACCAAAGCCTAAAGAGTTGATCAATCGAACCTTGAAAGCATTAGAACCAATAGGACAAACCTCCCCATAATATTGAAGAGGGACAAGAACATTGAAAAGAATGGCCAAGAAGAACTGCATGACGAAGAACCAGGAACATCAAAGGTGCAGAGACAGTACATGGTGTCATGGAAGGAACACTCACTTGACACACAGCATGAGGTGAATGTTGTGGAAGGAACACTCACTAGACAAAGGTAGATTGCAAACAAGGCAAACATCAACCCCTTCATGGCACTTTATAAGTAGTGCATGTACAACAAGGCACAAGATATGCAAGATCTAAAGTAAACAATGCATGATGGCACTTTATCTCAGTGCATTTGCAAAATACAATGCTACAATGATAAAAAGATAAGAAACAGATTGAACAACAAAAACTGAGACATCCTACTAAAAGAAGAGATCCCACGACCTGAAACAACCAAGATATCCACCAGAGTGCTGAAAAGCAAAAATTTGAATAAAATATGCATGGAGTAGAATCTAGAAATAAAACTCATATGGATGGAAAAAACACAGCGCACACTTTCCAAAAATATAAATTTTTCGAAAAACGAAGTTCAGATGCCCATTCTACATCTCCTGGAGTGCAAAAAAGAGACCTCACTTTGACTGGAAAAAAAATAGTCAAATAAAAAAATGGGAAAAAAATACCAACATCATGAGGTCCACCTTGGAACCATCTTTCCGACGCCTATTATTTTTCAAAAAAATGACTTCGTATGCCCAAGATATGGCCAAAAAACCAAACCCAAAAACAAGAGGAAGGGGTAGTCTGGTGGCTAGAGAGGGCGGAGGTGGCTAGTGAGCGGCACTCCAATGGCTAGATGATGGTGCCCTGGTGGTGGGGTGGTGCTCTGGTGGCTGGTTGGTGGAGCTAGGGAGGTCGATGGGTCGAGCAGCGGGTTCCGGTGGTGGCAGGGCCAGCAGGCATGGCGGGCGGCGGGGTCTGGGTCGGGTGGCAGAGCTAGGGAGGCTGGTGGGCCAAGTGGCGGGTTTCGGCAGTGGCAAGGATAGCAGGCGTAGTGGGCGGCAGGGTCTGGGCTGGGCAATAACGGGGCCAGCAGGCGCTACAGGTGGTGGTGGTTGTCGGGGGTTGCAGCAGCGTTGGGGGCTAGGGGTGGCAGCGGCGGCGAGGGCTGCAGGCGGACGACCGGGAGCCACAGGGAGACCGACGGGAGAAGCTGAAGACCGGTGCTGGTGGGAGATGGAGTGCCGGTGGGGGTAGTACGGTGGGGTCTGCAGCTTGGCAGGGGGCCCCATGGTATCCTGCGTACCGTGGGGTTGCCCCTCCCAAAAAAACTTTTTGCCAATAAAATTTATTTCCTTTTGCCCTATTTGATTTTTTGTTTTTTTTTTGAAGATTTTTTCAAAAAATCAAAAAATGGCCTGCATGCTGTAAAAAGAAAAAATATATTTTATTGATTTGCGTGCTAGAGCCATACGACTTGGTTTTGGAGAAAAAATTCATCTAGATGCTCAGGAGTCAAAAATGGATAAATTTTATATGACTATAGGGGTTTTTGGGCCTTCTGAGCATGATGGTGAGGTTCGTTTAGGCCTAAAGTGCTCAGAAAAGTAGGCCTATCCCTAAGCACACACAAAAACTGCCCGAAACCCCAGATCTGCTTCCAATGCAGAAATTCTCAAAACAAAAATAGATAACTGCAAATTTGAAGCTCTGATACCATATTGGAGTTGAGAAAATACAACACCATAGGAGCCCAAATGATCTCTGCAAGTTGAAAAACATGTTACAAGGAGAAGCAAGGAAGCAAATCACAAAAGAAAGAAATACACAGAAAATATGCTCAAAAAGAGAGAGCTCAATAGTCACAAAATGTAATGTAATAATCCTCCTTCTTACAAAGAAAAGAATGAACTTAACCTTTAATAGGTCAAGAAACCCTAAAAGAGAAACCCTAAAAGGGAAAACCTAGGTTTGCACATAATAATTAATAAAAGAATTAATTATTATGCATCTAAAGTTAGCTTAAGTGTAAAAGAGATAAAGGGAACTTAAATAATTAAACAAATATTGTTTAATTAATCAAGTTAGTTGTTTAATTAATCAAGTAAATACCTGAATACTCTAATAGAGGTTTCATGCCAAACCAGGAATGTGCGATACACCAACAATCCCCTTCAGTCTACCATCAAGGAATTGTATCTTTCAACTCTTCCACAACCAACAACCTTTAGGTTAGAGTCATCACCCAAGTACACCTTCCCACCATCATATTATTAATGCTTTGAGAACCAATCCCTGTGAGAGGTCATGTGGAAAGAAGCACTTGAGTCAATCACCCATACATCTTTTGATGCATGGGTTGCCAAGGCAATGACAAAAGAATCTACATCATCTTGAGAGGATTTATCGGAATCAAAATTAGAGGAATTCTTATTTTTCTTTTTCTTCTCCTCTTTACAATCTTTCCAGAAATGATTGGATTTGCCGCAATTCCAGCATTTAGCCTTGGAATTTTTACTAAGAGACTTAGATCTCCTTTGAGACTTTGATTTACCCTTCTTGTCCTTTTTCTTGCCTTTCTCCATTGTTCTACTACAAGCAACCAGGGCCTCCTTAGCCATCTCAAAATATTTCCTTCGCATCTCTTCAGATAACAATGAACCAACCACATCCTTCATTTTGAAAGTGGTGGTTGTGCTTCTAATGGCCATCATAAGGTGATCCCATGAGTTTCGAAAAGAACATAATAGAAGCATGTGCATTTATCTTGATCATTAATTTTATCACCGACATAATTCATTTGAGCAACAAGCATGTTGAATGCATTCAGGTGATCTGCAATGAACCCTTCTTCCTCCATTCTCAGAGAATACAACTTCTTTCTCAGAAATAACTTATTTACCAAGGATTTCCCTTGATAAATATCTCCAAGATTTTTCCAAAGTGCAAGTGCACTCTTCTCCTCATGGACATTCAGGAGAATTGAATTAGCCTGATAAAGTCTTATAATTTAACCCTTGGTTTTTTTATCCATTTTATTCAAATCATTTTGTGGTGTATTTTAGGGTTTTGTTAAAGAAACCATGGCCCATAGATCTCTATCCATGAGCATGTCCTCCATTTTGAGATTCCACAACTCAAAATTGCTGCCATTAAATTTATCCATCTCTATTTTAGAGGATGTGCTTGCCATATCAAACCTGCAATAAAGTTACAAAATATTCCTTTTCAAAACTCTCACTGAAACTAGATTAGCACAAAAAACTTGTCAACCCAACAAAATAACAAAGTTGTCTAGGCTTTGATATGAATTGAAAGGAAGACAAAGCGGGGAACAACACTTCCAAATGATAAATCTTATAGGAGAGGTGATGCAAAAAAAATTTACAAACTTTTAAACTATTGCATATTAGATAAACACATATAAAATAAAATTTAATAAATAAAATCTATAACACCAAATATACGTGGGAAAACACTTTCAGGAAAAAACCCACACTCCGAAATCTAGACTCAATTATATTATCAGCAACAACAACAGTTACAATACAATGCACAAAGCTAATGCTCTTTAGTAGTAGCTACAATAGAGAATTTGAGAATAATTCTGGTAGCATAACAACACCTTAGAAATAATCACCCTATCTCTCCAAAAAACAACTATGGAATCAACATATTAATAGAGCTCATCACAAAGAGGTATGGCCCCATGGTTTCCAAAACCATCTTCAAAGACCAAGAGGTAAGTTTTGTCACAAGCAACAGATTTCTAATCCAATGACACATTGCACATAGCGACTTCCAAAGCAACAACACCTATCTCTTCCATAACAGTCATCTTGCCAAATGTAATATAAGTACAACATAGAAGTTACCATGACCAAATAGGTGCCTTCCTAACCTCACACCACTTGTCAAAATTGAACTCAAACCATAAATGCATATTGCCAAAATATAACTCTCCATGACTGTTCCACCAAATGAGAAACCATCATAGTCATAATAGAAGTTTGTCATAGTCTCAACATAGCAACCTATGACACTAGTTCCCAAAAATTTAGGACTTCCAAAGTGGGTGAAAAATAAAACAAATAATTAAATTAGTATACATTTGGACTCTAAGGTTGAGACACCTTAATCCCAATAGAAACACCAAAAAGACCTCAAATCAAGGGCCACCTCCATATGTGAAGCAAGGGAAAAAACACCCAAGACATAACAAAGAAGGGATATTCCACCCAAGGATGACGGCTTGGAATAAAATCAAGGTGCTGAAACACCCTAGGCAAGTAGAGGCCATAACTGATGCACCTCTCCAAAGCCCAAAAAAATAAACACAACAAAGACAACCCTCGATTCCTAAATAGAAAAGAGGGACAAAGAGAGGAAGTCCTACACAACCAACCAGATACACAGCCAACCGGAGAAAGAATGCAATGGCTAAACCATTGTCCTCAATCCACACAACAAAACCAAGTAGGAATAGATAAATGAATCCATTCCTAACTTCTTCCTAAAACCCAACTACTAGAAGAACTCAACCAAGAAAGGGTGATCAATGTTTAATTACTAAAGATTCAAGTTAGTTGATTGACAATAGAAGGGTATTCCCAAACCTAAATAACTTAAAAATATACACATATAAAGTTCTCTAAAAAAATATAAGGTATGAATTAGTTGGTGATAAAAGAAAAAAAAATTGTGATAGATAGTTTCCTATAGGAGTATAACATTAAACTACAAATCATTAAGCTAGATGAAGAAAATTAGCAGAATTAAACAATAATAAAAAAAATTACTTCATCAGCTCTACACCACTACCAAAATATTATTTGTTCTTAATAAATTTTTCTAAGAATTCGAACCTTTTATCCACTACTAGGGATTATCTAAGAATCTACCAAGGTTGTGAGGATTGAGTAGAGACAAAAATCCTTCTACACAATAGTAAGAAAAGTCAACTCAATTATTTATCTTTGTTTAAGGTAACATAATAGAGTTAATTACTCTAACTACTTAATGCAACTCAAGTTTCTACAAAATTTGTAAAGAATAACATATATGTATATGTATAATATGTGTATACATGTATACATATACATATATTCAACTTTTCATTCTCAATAATACAAAAGAATTAGAATCTCCTCTCTATCATATTAGATTTGAAAGGCCTTTATTATATAAGAACACATAAAAATAGAAAAATTGAGGAAATATTGCATTGGAGACATCATTTTGTCTACCCTATTTACGAAGTCAAAGAACACCTCGAAATAGAAAACTTGAGGAACTAATGCATTGGAAACATGATTTTGTCTACCCTATTTACGAAGTCAAAGGGTAACTCTAGAGCCATCCCTCAATTAAAGACAATTAACTAGGACCAAATTGATAATTTGTACATATATTGTATTTTGTATGACTATGCACACACACATTACAACTGACATAGCTAAACATGAGCATAATGAAAAAATTAACAAAACAAAATATTAGCTGGATATGCACACTATAACTCCCATAACTAAACATAAATGCAAGGATGAGAAAATCAATAAAAAATAAATGATGACCAAGTTACTTTCACATTAAGAAGATAATATTTTTTAAGACTATAACAAATTACACTTAGATATTCATCACAAACTCACATAGAAGCACAACTCCCATAACTAAAAACACATATAAGGATGAAAAACTTAGCACAAAATAAAAGATCACCAACTTACTCCAACATAAATATATATTTCACTATAGTAAAACCACATGCATTTTACACCAATATTATAAGTTGACACAAGTTCACACTAGCATATATATATGTTAGATTCATTCAAACACTGTATATAATTTTTCTATCCTATTGTAAACCACTTGTGTCTCTTGTAGTGGAAAACAATTTGACATGAAGAATGAATTTATATTCTCAAATTCAATTAAAAATTGTGCAACACTTGTTAAACATCTACATTCACAATCAAAATCTTAATTGTATAAAGACACCCAACAAGGGAAACAACCACTCTTGTTAGTGAATCCATTTTTTTTTTAAAACCCAAACTCTTAGCATAAGAATAGAAGAATACTCACTTATCAAATATTTGATTTTTAAATAATAGATGTCATTTATCCTCTACTAAGGATTATATGACATCTATGCTCTACCAACAACTCTACCTAATAGTTTTTCAAATATAACAATTAAATTTTACAAAAAATTCTCAAATTAACATGTTAATTCACTTTTTTATTTAATTTGATTAGAAATTAAATTTGATAATGTATCATTTCTTTATAGATTATTTATGAACAACACTTAAGACTTTTTATAAAATGTTAGACTTTTCTATTGATCTATTATTATTTTCAAATTTATAAATCATTAACATAATCATTACACCTATTTTTTAAGTGTTAGCTTTTCCATAGAAACCTCCAAACTCTACCATTGATAGCTTCTTAATGCTATCTCAGCTGGCCACTCTTAGCACCTTATCCACATTCATACAAATTTAATTTAAAAGCATTGAAATCATGGTTAGAGATATGAATTTTCTAGTATGTGCGCCACTAAGCAAGATTAAGGACAAAATAGAAATCTTCATTGACCCTGATTAGGTATAATAATGGACACGATAGAAAGTTCCCTTAGCAAGTCTTCACACGGAACAGGCGGCAGCAATTAGAACATGGTTTTTGACTTAGCCACTGCACTGCCCAACCTACTCTCGAGTCTCAGGTCAAATAATAAGCTCTAAAGTCTTTGCAGTCGGCATCAATGGAGTTGGACCTGTGGCCTGAGTCCATTCCATTTTATTTGCTCATCAATAAAGCTTGAACCAAAATTCATCTCTACAAGCATTGAGTAATAATCATGTCCACCACGAGAACGCTTCTGCTTGTATGTGTTTCCATCCTCTACTACTCCATCCATGGAGGTAAATCATGTCTCACTTCTATTATTTCAAATATAAGAGGGAATAGACGACTCAGCTGTTTACATGGTGTTTTTATTGCATATTGAAATTAACCATATTTGTTTGTTTGCTTGTGCAGGATGTAACAAAATAGGAGTGAACAATGGATTGATGGGAGACAATTTGCCTCCCGCAGAGGAAGTAGTAACTTTAATGCAGAACAACAATATTGGGAAGTTGAGGATTTACAAAGCAGAGCCTCTTGTACTAAAGGCCTATGCTAATTCTGGGATCGAAATTATTTTGAGTGTTGCAAACTTCCAATTGCGGAACATCTCCTCCAGCCAAGAAGCGGCAGATAAGTGGGTCGATGACAATATTCGCGCATACTATCCTGCCACCGATATAAAATATATTGCTGTGGGCAACCAGGCTCTTGAAAAGCCCGAATATGGAATGTATGTTTTTCCTGCCTTGAATAACATAGAACTTGCTGTTCAGAAGGCCGGTCTGGAGGACAAAATCAAGGTCTCCACCACACATGGCAGGGCAGTTATACCCATTTCGTTCTTTCCATCGAAGGGAGCTTTCAGTGATAGTGTGAAGGACAATATGCGCTCTTTTCTGCAATTTCTTGAAGATCATGGCTCCCCTTACATGGCCAATGTTTATCCTTATTTTGGGTACCTAGAGAACGCTAACATTAGTTTAGATTTTGCCTTGTTCAAATCCACGGCTCCCATTGTGAGAGACGGGCTTAGGATTTACAACAACTTGTTTGACGCCTTAGTGGACACTATCTATTCGGCCATGGAAGCCCTGGGATTTAGCAACATACCAATTGTTGTTACTGAAAGTGGATGGCCGTCTTATGGAAGTGGGGAAAATGGGGTTGCCACCATGGAAAATGCCCAGACATACAGCAATAATCTGATCAAACATGTGTTGTCAAAGACAGGGACGCCCAAGAGACCTGGAAAAAGCATCGAGACTCTCATCTTTGCTCTTTTTAACGAGAATATGAAAGGAGGGGATGAGACGGAGCGTCACTTTGGCCTCTTCTACCCAAATAAAACGCCTGTTTACCCTGTGAACTTTTCTCCCTAGCTAGGCATATTTCTCTAGTGTTCACTCATTTGAGAAATAATATTTATATAAATAAAAGTCAGATCCGGACTACAATTATCTATGTACTCTACATGATGATACATGACTAATGTAATCTTTTCACCACGGAAGAAAATAGGTTGCGTTCACATAGGAACTCTTTGCTACATGATATATTTTGTTAACGATACTGGGTATCTTTCTTTATAGCATCTCAAGTGTGTGTTGTGAAAAATACAGAATATAAAGTAGATTCATTATTGAAGACTCAACTACACCTTTTCTTTAACGACCCATTTCCACAAGTATGAAGTAACGAACTGCATATGGTGTACCAATGTTTATCATTATTTATTGTTTTTTATTTTTTTAGGTAAGTTGTGATTACATTAAGAGGAGGTCATGTTATGTAACACTTACATACCATTTATTTATTTAAAGATGAAAATTCCAAATCTTTGAGTTGTATTGTTGATAACAAGTAGATTAAAATATTTATAGATTCAAAATAAACAAATTAATAAAGTATACATTTTTTATTCTATGCAGTAAAATAATTAATTATCAAAATGATTATGCTTAAATCAATTCAAAAGCATAGTAAATTTGAAATGGATGCACATCCTATTTAAAAGGTTAACATGTAATTATCTATAAAAAATAAGAAAACATAGATCTTAGAAAGAGATACAACATTCGAAAAATAAATGTTCAATTTTTTGAATCACAATGATAAATATTGTCAAACTTAAAGAGTGTAAACAATAAAATTATATTTAACTTTTACAACATTGAATTGATGAGCTGAAAAATATATTCTATAACAAAATCCCTCGGTATTGATTCATTGTTTGGTATATTAATATCATAATTGTCAGGATAGCTAGCTTCATTGTCTTCTTCTTCCAATGTCAACATAATATTATGTAAAATACAACAACAACTTTAGCTTTTTATAGTATTTGTTAATTTGGATTCAAATTTTTTGAATTCATAATATTTGAGATTTTCTTATCAACTAACTTATCAACACAAATGAATTTAAGTAATTCTAACTAAAAATTAATTTAAGTCAAACATATGGTCTATATAGATTCACTATAGCTAAGTTATATATGGGCCACAACTTTTCTAATTGGAAGTGTTTACTAAGTGTATATTTTATACTACTTTTGGTCCAATTACTAAAAAAAAAAAAAACTCGATGTTTCAACAACTCCTACTCTTATGAATAATATTTCTTTTGAAATGTAAAAATACCCTTTTATAGATCTATAAGTGAATTTTCTAAAATATATATCTTTTAATATTTTAATTAGTTTTTTATATTTTATAATTTTATTTTTACTGAAAGTAGGTCATCAACACTAAAATATAAGGTTGATTATCTTGTCAAGGAAAATTACTAAAAAAATTTTAAATTTTTTTTTTAAAATATGATGCACTAGAGAAAAGAATCTATGTCAAGATGATATAATCATTTTCTAATTTGGATAAATAATTAAGAAAAAAGGCGGTGGGAATTGGAAAGAGATATTTCACCACATGCAACTTTTCAAATTTCTTCAAAAATATATATTTATAAAAAAAGTAAAAAATATATCCATGCTCTTAAGTTTCAATTTATCAATATACAAAAGAATATTCAAGAGAAAAAGGTAAAATTTACTAAATCAAGTGTGATGGCTTGTGTAACTTCAATTTCAACATTTTTTCAGCAACTAAATTATAGTGTTTACTTTATAGAAAACTACATTCAAATAATTTTTAAAATTTTTGTTAAAATTACAAACATAAAATAGACATAAGAATAGAAATTTTATTAGGTTACATCATTTCAAAATTCAAAACATATATTTCACTTTCTATTGATTTAATTTAAAAAGTTGAATCAGCATTGACCATTTCCTTTATAAAAGTGTGACACGACTTTGTACTTTTACCCTTGTTAATTTAGATTGAATTTGTTTGAATTCATAATATTTGAGATTTCCTTTGTCCTTTCAAAAATATGATCAATAATAATGCATATTGAAATAAATTATGCTTGAATGAACTTTGAGTATCCACCATCACCAATAATGTAGTATATCACATTTGATGAACCAATAGAAATTGGAGTTCTATTTAACCTCTCTCCATCTTTTCATAACCTAGAGAAGGAATCATTTATTAGGATCTTAGAATCATTAATAGATCCAATCCAACCTATAAAAATATTTGTGAAATGCATATTACTATCCATGATGGATTTGAGTGACATGCTATAATTATGATCAAGATCATACCAATCATACTAATATTAAATATATGGAAGTTTAAAATCCACATGAAAAAATTAGAAAGCATTGTTTTTTATGAAATTCATGTTTTACAAGCTCAAAATTGAATGATCGCTTGAATATTGTATGTAATTCCAAGAAAAAAATATGAATAGCAATAATAGAATTTGTCATGTAATTCTTACAACAACTGACTTTATACACACAAAATTCCATTGATGTTAATCATAAAATTTGCAAATGGCAATATTAAAATAGTAATAGGTACATATTCCTCAACATGAAGCACCTTACTCTTGGTAGATGTTATAAGTAAAATTTAAGATGCTTTTAAATTATTTTTCATCACATTTAACTTAAAAATTTGTAATGGTTGAACCAATGTAGAAATGTGATTTGATATGCCACTCACCATTAACTTTCTCATTTGAATGAAAAAAAGAAATTAATAATTGATAAATACACTTTGTTGATAATAATATATTGCATGAAACTCCAAATTCATTTCATCTTCTTCCTCATCTCCTAACTAGTGACAAGATTGAGATGATTATTTCTTATGTCTCTTAATATATTAGTTTGATCATCAACATCATGCCTAACTTGCACTATTATCTGGTATATCTCTAGAAGACACTATAATAGTACTTTGAATCCTTTTCAACAATTTCTATCCATCACCTATGCTGCAAAATTAAAAATAATTTATAAAAACTATACTTAAAATATTAAAAGTAAGGTATATGCTATAAATCTACATTATAATTCAAGACAATGGTATAAGTTAAAAATAATATTAATTGCAAAAGAGATGGGCATCACAATACACACAACATGGAAGATAAATATTACTATAACAAAAGGGTTCACTTTATTCATAAGTAGTATTTTACATTTCATTTATCTTTTTCTATATTCTGTTGTTTTTAACAAGCATAAAATCAATCTTCCTTTAAATATTTAGCTAATTTTTAACATTGTTTGACCAATATTTTTTAGTACTAAAACCATGTTAATTTGCATATAAACTTTATAATCTTTAATTTTGAGTAATATTTCTTTATTCAAATTGACTACATCTAAGTGTAGTGGATAGATGCAAACAACCCAATACATACAACTAAATGGGCCAAAGAATCACTTATCACACAACCCACTAACTCAAATGGGCTCATTTAACTATGAACCAAGGAAGAATAAACTTGCTATTAGTCTGTATTGTATGTGCATTGTGGAAGACACTAAGTTATTTTATCAATTACATAAATGAAACTAACTGAATTCAACAATTAAATAAAAACTAAATAATGTTCAGAGTAAATGTATATATGCATAATAGTTATTGTCTGTTGACTATTCAATGACACAATAGTGGCTGCAAATGGTGTAGGACAATTGTACTTAACTATTTTGTAGTAAACTTATTCTAAACAACTTATTACTAACACTTAACATATTAAATAATTACCTAAACTAGTAAAGAGTCATAATACCTAAAGTGGCCCTTTCTTTAGTAGCTATCATCTTAGTTATTAGCATTCAATCTTCAATATATAAGATTTATTGTAAAAATCATCTTCTTATTACCATTTTGAACATGACGCAAAATTAACTTGATTAAATCCTCATCAACGAACCACATAAAATCACTCCAAGTATCTAGAACTTTATGTCCTAATTATTTGAGATTCTTCATTTATGAAAGAACTTTCAAAATTCTCAATTTTCTTATGATCAAAGTCATCTAATTGAACTTTGGCTAATTTCCCAAAATCTCCATTACTAGATTCATCTATCACTGTCATCTTGGATTCCATAGTGAAGAATGAAATAAATACCTCTTCTACTTGAATATTCTTCTAAGACTCAACTACTCTTCCACTTCATACTCTTCAACATGTAATGCCAAAAATGATCATAAAATTAGATATTTAATTTTCTTGATATGCCTAGGGTTTTCCTACTAAAATTATCTTATCATAATGACACAATCTCCTACACTTTGCATACGCAATCTATCAGATCACTCAAACTTTGACATGCACCAGCATGCTAATGCCATAGCATGAAACACTTCACAAAAAGGAGGACTAATAGATTTTTCTTTAAGGTTCCCCCTAAGCCAACGCTACCAAAAAAAATTTCAGAGGAAGAAGCACCTATACCAAATTCAAATGCAGTAGATACATTCTCTTCTTTATTTCTACATACCATAGTATTCTTCTTCTTAGTTCCATATGAATTTTCCAGAGCAACCATATTCCTGCATCTCTTAGAAAAATTGACCAAGCTTGCTGCAACTATGGCACTTGATATTCCTCTGTCCTGAATTCACTAAATTTGTTCTAGATCTGCACTGATTAGCTTTATGACCAATACCATAGAATATATGACAATAACCATGAAAGGGATTTTCATCATGTTCATAAATGATCCATTAACTCCATTAACAAATGGTTTATAGCTTCTAAATTGATACCTTGATTACTGCAATTATTTTTGCATCCAGAATTCATACAATTAAAGCATTGAGTATTCTAATTTACCTTATGCCTACAATCTATAGCCTATGTCCAAAACTCTTGCAATGAAAACAATAACTAGTGAATGGTGGGTACCTTTGATAATTCGATGGTTTATTTGTTGTAGGTACTTTATTCCACACCTTGTTTACATTTTCATCTTTCTTTTCAGCTTCCACCTTCTCTTCTTTGTCTTTGCCCTTGTCATTCTGATTTGAGCATTCACCATATTGAAAACCTAATCCTTCTTTCTCTTAATGAGATTTCTTCATTTCAAATAGTTTATCCAATAATGCACTTGTTTCAATTACTTTTTCTTTTGACTTCAGCTTCATGATTTCTTGTTCCAATTTTCTACATTCTTTTGTCTTCTGATTAATCGTATCCTTCAAACTTTCTATCACTTTCTTGGCCTCTTCAATCTACAATTTTAGAATCACAATAGTCTCATTTTCTTGTTTCAACTCTTTATTAACTTCCTGATGCCTTTCTTTGAACTTCCAGATCTAACCTCTCAGCTTCTTAACACATTCATTCACTACCTTGACATTATATTTTAGTTCTTCATTCTCAAATTCCACACTCTCCATGTCTTCAAGAGCTATCTTCGATTATTCATCCAAATAGTATACTCCTACCACATCTAAAGGAGCCATTTGTTCAAATAAGATCTCCCTCAAGTGGTTAAGCTAGCAACAAGGGACCAAGCTCTAATACCAATTGTTAAATAGATTGGAGTAGTGGGAAGGGTGAATCAATATTCCCCTTTAGAAAGATTAAAATTAAACTTATGAAACTTAACTTATTATCAATTAACTTCAGCCCAAAAGAAATGCACACAACATAACTAAAATGAAAGAAATGCACAACCATAAGAGAAACACTAGATTTTTATACATAGAAAACCCAAATGGGAAAAACCACGGAGAGGGTTAAATCTCAAGAAAATAGAACTAGTTATATGAAGATTACAAGGCTCACTTCTTGGAGGGCTCACTGCCCAAAATACAATGGCTTACTATCAAAAGGATCATTACCAAGAAAAATAAAGACAAAACTAAACTATGAAAAATGCATCTACACATAGATGGGATCAATTCCTAATAAGCTCATATATCCAAACAACTACTTGCAGTAGATCTCATCAAAAATCTCTACAAATCTAAATCAATCTTCCTTCTCCAATCATTATTGCATCAATTCTACCTTTGTTTTTCAACAAACAAACTCATGAATATTTTCACTTTCACTTCCTCACACTCATTCACTTCCACTCGCTCTTCTAAATCTCAAGCCTCGTGCTAGTACCGGATTATATCATATCATATATATATGATACTAACATATGCATCAAGTCAGCTTAAGAACACTTTCCCCAAGAATACTTCCTCGTTAGTCTTCTACATGATTTCCTTGAATACTATCCCAACAGTCAAATTACACATTATAAGAAACATACCAAAATAAGAACAAAAAAATTCAAGGTCGGCTAGACCCAAAATGATAATATCCTTAAACTTCTGCAAGCATGCTTTCAAAGTAGAAAAACATGATCCAACTTGACATAGAGAAATTAAGATCATGAGCAACATATTTCCAAAATTCATCACTAAAAATCAAAAAGTGGAGGAATGCGGAGCACTACAATCATTTTTGAATACCATCAATATCAGATACACTACCAGAGCACAATTTCAGAGAACAAAAAAAATTGCTACAAACAACAACAAAACTCAAACAATAAGAGAACATATCCACATCTTAGCAATAGACATTTTAGGATCAACATACTTCTATAAATCACATCTGCAATATCTGCAACTCATCATATCTTCACCTTTATGCACACATACCTATCTTCCATTGGTTTGCATCACTAGTATATGCTAACTATTGTATCTAGACTAATCTAGATCATCAGGTTTGACATTAATGACAAGCAAACATATATTTCTAACAAGATGGAATCCTCAAATCTTATAGGATAGATTTTAAATGGACAAATAATATTATAGAAAATGAGGATTTGGTCACAAGACTAAGAATTGCACTGCAATAGGATATCAAGAATATTCATGTGTATGGTGACTCTCAGCTATTCATCCATCAAGTAAATGTTGACTATGAGATGAAATATGAAAAATGGTCTGCTATAAGAAATTGGTTGACTTTTGCAAGTCCAAGTTTGCTACAATCACATTCAACCAAGTGCAAAAACTATAGAACACGCTAGTAGATGCTATAGACACAATTGCATCCATGCTCAATATGCTACAGAATGTTGAGAAATGTGAATTTTTAGGGGAACAACTGTTGGTGTCCTCTTTTGAAGGACAACTATCTGAGCTCATGTGCAATATTGTTGGTCCCAATTCTCCTTGGTAACAAGATATTTACAACTGACTAAAGGCGCAAACCCTACTTCCAAACCTATCCAATAACCAATGTCAATCATTTATTATCATCAGTGACACCCTTTATCGATGATCCTTTGACAAAACCCTCCTTAGGTGTCTTGATTAAGAAGAGGCACAACTATATTTACATGAGGTTCACGATGGTATTTGTGGGAGTTTTTTCAATGGTTTAAATATAGAAAATAAACTCATTAGAGTTGGATATTATTGACCTATACTGGAACAGGATGCACATAAATTTGCAATAAAGTGTTGGAGATGTCAAGTTCATGGGGACTTGATTCATGCACTAGCATAAGAGTTTCAATCTGTTATGTCATTGTGGCCTTTCTCTCAGTGGTATCTTGAACTCATAGAAAAATATATCCCACCTCTACCAATGGCCACAAGTCTATAATCACTACTACTAAGTATTTCACCAAGTGGATTGAGACTATTCCTATGACCTATACAACTGGCACATACAAGTTTCTAAATCCAATCCAAACTACATCATATGTTGGTATGGGATCCCTTTGCTTATTTCCACTGATAATGCACGTCAATTTAAGAATCAAGATGTTAGGGAAGTCTGTTCGAAATTCCACACTCAACACCACTTTTCTACTCCATATTATCCACGAAGTAATGGCCAAGCTAAGGCATCCAATAAAATAATTTGCAAGATAGTTAAAAATACTATCAATGACACTCGTCGAGATTGGCATGTGTGTAGTTGAATCCTACCTTGTGGGCATATCCCAATAGCATTCACACTCCTACTGGTGTCACCCCTTATTCCCTAGTCTATGGTGTTGAGGCCATAGTTCCCTTCAAGCTAAAGATCCCTTCATTGAGACTCTCTTTATGAAACTTGATTGATGATAAGAATTATAGAGTATCCATAATTAGTGAGTTAGAGATGTTGGATGAGAAATAACAAGTTGCTTTAGTCCACTTGCATGCATATCAAAATCATCTTGGGTGGAACTATAATAAGAAGGTCAAAGGTTAGCACTTTGACTTTGGAGAACCATTCCTTAAAGAAAACTGTAAGAATCGGAAAGTCAGATAGAATCTAGGAAATTTTGAGCCCAATTGGCTAGGACCCTTCATAGTTAGCATAGCCTATGGGTCTAGGGTATATCAGTTTGCTACATCAAAATGAAAACCATTGTTAGATCCAATGAATATCATGCACCTCCACAAGTATTTCACTTAAAAATTTGATCCTTGAAAAAATGTCAAAAAATAAAAAACTAAAAAATTGAAAAATGATCCTAAGAAAATATCAAAAAAATTGAAAAAGCATATTGAATTTTAAAAACAAAAACAAAAGAGAAAAAGAAAAATAATATTTTCCTTGATAAAAACCTAGCAAATAAGCATCTTGTGCATCAAAAAATTAAAAAGAAATAAAGAGTAGAGATAAATCATTTTCCCTATAGTGAAAACCTAGCAAACAAGTGCTTTGGGTAAGTACCATGGTGAAAACTTGGTAAACACACACAATGTGTAGCAATTCATTTCTTTGCCATCTATATTTTCTCTATTTGCATAACATCCTCACTCATGATTCACTTCATATCCACTTCCGTATTTAATCCCATTGTCCTCTTATAGCCTAAGATTTCTTGATACTTAATGTCATTCCTTTCCAAATCCAGAGTGTTTTTTTTTCTTTTGCTTCTGCTTGGCCATTATATATAGTTTTGAGTTTGATCATGGACAACTACCAAACCATGGTTGATAGATGGAGTCATTCTCAATAGTATATTGAAGGATGAAACATCTACAGAGTCTTAAAAGTATTGAGAAAACCTTAAAAATTATTTTAAAAATCCAGAAAAAATCCCTAAAAAACTATATAAAGTCTTGAAAATAATCTATAAAGTGCATATAGTCATGAAAAAATCTTTAAAACTATAAAATCTCCTTAAAAAGGAACAATAAATTTGTAAAATATCTTGAAAAAAATCCAATCACATTCATAAAATGTCCTGAAGAAATAAAAAAAGAAATTGAATGACCCCAAATACCCTAAAAAGTGGAAAACATTCAAAATCCAAAAATACTCATTTCATCAGTAAATGGTCTCTTGCAAAGACAAACATTTGAGAAAATATAGACATAAAGCACACAAAATGTTCCGCTCCATGAATCACGCAAATATAGACAAACTATCTAATCACGTCAACAATCAAACATATCAAACTTGACATATGAATCAACATTATCAACTTGTCCTTTCTCAATTATCATGTGTCTTATACAAGGCATTGTATACTCAAAACAAGACAACGCCCATCATATATAGGATATTTCATTCCTAAAATCAAATATCATGATTGTCTTGTTTGACATAAATTATCAACTTTGGCAATAAGATTAGAATGACTATTGACTTGCTTGGTCTAGTGAGTCTTATATTTCATGTTGATTTATGTTTGATCATGTTCCTATGATACTCAAGGATGTCCACAAGTGGTGAGAGTGGCCAAGATGGTTGATGGTCTTTTGTTTCTATCTTCTATTTGTGGGATGTTTCCATACCATTCCAGGCCAAGTATGTCTTGGGTATCTATGTGGCACATTCACTTTGTGACTATCACACATACCTCAACCTTAAACATATAATTATTTTAAGATGGATTGGGTATTCCTTGTTTGCAATGTATCTATTTTTCCCAAAGGGATCACATTATCACTCTGGCTTTATATGTCGTGATGTGATAGATCTATTTGTCATATTAAATAAACCTCTCAAGGTAAAAGTGCACTTCTGGAAGCAAGGCTTCATCATTAATAATTGTTCCCCATCTAATTTTTTCTTATTACAAACCATTTTATCTTTCATCTAAAATTCTTCTCTTCTTTTGAGAGATCATTTGTTTATTTCATACATAAACAATCTCTCAAGGGGCATCCTATCTCCGTTCATCAATCTATTGGGACATGATTTCTTTAATTTTTTTTGAAATAATGCTCTGAATCGCATTGTCTTGAAAATAGGGGGAAAATATAGACACTAAAAAATGGTTCAACATTTTCTTTAAAATAATTCTCTGAATCCCATTGTCTTTCTGTCGTGCATTTGGTCTTCACAATTTTTTGATCTTGTGTCTTTCTTATATCCTCTAATTTAATCATTTCCTATCAATTTCTCACCATTTTGACCTAAATCAAGCTTCTTGATTGTTGCAAGTTGTGTGCCCTTGTCTCTTTGGGTTGTGCATCAGAAGCAACGGGTTTGCAATATAGCTTAACCACCTCTCATGCATTCTATATGTCACGTGGTTGTATCAAGCATTAACAGGTCGATCTTTTGGTGCAACAACAACCATGTTTCCAACAAAGTGGTATCAGAGCTTTCTCATGGGTTCAAACCCCTCACTTGTGCTAGGGGGATTATTGCAAGGTGTGCACCCTTGGTCTCCTTGTGTTGTGCAGCATAAGCAATGGGTTTGCGACATGGCTTAACTGCCTCTAGTGGATTCTATGTGTCATGCAATTGTATCAGGCATTAACAGATCAATCTTTTGGTGCTAAAGCAACCATGTTTCCAACATTGATGTCTTGATTAAGCAACTTTCTCAATTACTCAATTTAACATCAATTTGTATCACTTTATTCCAATTTTTTGTTTATTGATATCAATTTGTCTAAACTCCTATCATCTAATTCAAATTTGTCTATCCCAGAGATATAAAATTGTTCCCATTTCAATTCTACAGTATCAATTTATCCCAAAACCTATCCTAATGACATCAATTTATCCCAAAACATGTCCTACAACATCATTTTATCTAAATTTCATGTCATTTGGTATTAATTCGGCTCCATTTTGGTTCTATGTCATCAATTTGACCTTATCTCTAACTTTTGATGTCAGTTTGACCCATTCTCTCATAGGGTTAATTTATTAAGCCTCTTTCATGCTAACATATCCCTCTTTGATAAATAAATATTATAATTTATTTATCCTATTTTCCCTTGTTCACAATATAATGAAATATTTAATTGGTTAATTATGAGGTATGAATGAGTTAATAAATTAATATTTATTCATTTTCCCACTCCATTTCTAACTTCACTTCCAACTCCCCTTATCTCTTCCACTTTCCCTAATTTGCATCACTTAACTCCTCTTACCTTCTATTTTTCTCTCCACTTGCAAATGACATGTATTTTCATTTTTATTCCACTTAACGCAACCTCTCCTTCCATCTTGTTTGTTGATCGAATTCGATCTCATATGTCTATTTGGTCCTCAAATGCTATAAATTGAGCTCATTTTCAATAACCACATTTTCAAGTATCCTCATGATCATGTAGTAAAATCAACTTGCTTATCACATATTTTCACTCAACCTATTGAGAGCTACACACCATTAGAGGAGAAAGAAATAAAAATGAAGCCATGTCAAAGGAATATTTTTTGGTGAAATCACTTTGAACTTGTGTTATTTTCATTTTTTTTTGGCATCTGTGTTGGTTTGATTAGGTTATTATGCATGTTGTTTAGCTTTCATGGTTAGCTTATGAATTTCATGCTTTGTTTCTAACTAATTTTCTAGTCGACAAGTCTATGTTCAAATTTCCCTAAACTAAAAGGGCTTGTATAGACTATAAATGCCAAAATACAAAGACATACAATGGATGGTGAAACTTGGGAATAAAATAGGCATCGTAAAATCTCAAGTTCAAGTAGACCACATTATCTTCTCACATAGTCTTGAGATTAAAGGTTAGAAGTCAATGTACAAGTGCTCGTATAGAAAAAATATAGTTACCCACCCCCAATAAAAAGAAGATTAGCAAAGGAATAACAAACCAAGGATTGTTTGTGAGATAGTGACCAGCTCTATGGCACATAGGTCTTTAGATTAAAACATGATTGAGTGGCATAAGGAAACTTACTTGATAATTATATCATAGTATTACAAAAATCAATAGCACAACATAGAAACATTAAGGTTTTGACATCATCCGAAGAACATGAGAACACTTTCATGTAGGACAAATCAAACAACTAAGAACAAATTGGAGCAGCCTAAAAATAAGGTGGAAAGGTAGGTCCACATATGTTGTTCAACTAGAAAGAGTAAATATTTGAGCCTAGATTTAAGATGAAATTAGAACATGAGTATTTCTAGAAGATAAAATAAGGGAACTACATGGGCATAAGAACATGGTTTACACATATTTCCATGACATAAAAAAATGAAACATGAGACAAATGATATATAAAAAGCTAGAGTTTTAAGAACAAGGGAATGATGATTTTACTAAGTCCTATCAAAATATATCCTAGATTGATTTTCAATCATGGGTATGACAAAGCACAAAATAAACCAAATGTAACAATGTAAAATTGGATGATTAAAAAGTGGTTGACATCAAATAAATTTAAATATTAGTTTATTATGAAAATAATTGGATTACATAGATATTAGTGTCTTAAACCTTTTTATGAGGATCAATTAAGCCACCACAAGTATGAAGAACTAGTTCATCAAAGATACCTAAAGAATAAATACAATTCAATTGTACCTCCAAGAGATTTGAAGCTTTATAGATGGTGTAATCATGGAACATAGCTTTATCTTCATCAATTGAGCTCTTCCAATTGAAATAGAACTTTTAAAAAGATAAATATTTAAATCCACAATTACAAGAGTCACTTAATCAAATATACAACAACAAATCAAATCCAAAATGATAAATAAAAATACAAATAAAAAATCAATAATAAGAAAAACTAAAAGATAAAATGTCTTGAAAGAATTTGCACAAGATTATGTCATCGAAGAAAATGATGATGCGTCAAGTTCGATTTCACATGACTTTTACAAAGAGAATTTAGTGGGAGAAAAAAAAATCTTCTCACTTTTTAATACCTAATTTTGTACAAATCGATCCTTAAACCTCCTTCTAGATTACTAAATCTACTGCATAGAATCGTTTTCACTGGAGTGAAATTGAGAGGCAGACATAAAAAATCAATAATACCTTATTCAATTCAATATGGAAGAATGGCTTATTCTCTGCACACGGCATTTGACTTTGCCGATTGTCTGCTCAATGATGTCGCCCACTATTACTTTGAATTCAACTCCGTGTAATTCTGTGAATAAGATTGAAGGAATGCCTCTGAATCCCTCACTTATTTATGCAAAACCTCGTACCACTATCCAAATCAATGAAAAAGAAGGCATAATGTGGCTGAGCTTGAGCATGAGGACTCTTCTGATTGTATGTGTCTGCATGACCATTCTCTACAACTCAATCTCTGCAGGTAATTACTCACGTCTCACTTGTATTCTTTCAAATCTAAAAATATTTTCTACAGGCAACAGACGGCATAGTTATAAATATCGTCTGAAATGGTGTTTTATCGTTGGATATTGATTTATAGCAAAACCGATTGTTAACTTTTGCAGATTGTAAGAAAGCAGCAGTGAGCAATGCTCTTATACGAGACAACAATTTGGCCGAGGAAGAGGAAGGGGAGATTTATTTGGTATTGATTTATCAATCTCGTTTTCTTAATAATAAAATAGGAGTGAACAATGGAATGATGGGAAACAATTTGCCTCCCGCAGAAGAAGTAGCAAGTTTAATGCAGCAAAACAATATTGGGAAATTGAAGATTTTCAATGCAGAGCCTGTTGTACTAAAGGCATTTGCTAATTCTGGCATCGAAATTATTGTGGGTATCACTAACGATGAATTGCAGAACATCTCCTCCAACCAAGAAGCCGCAGATAAGTGGGTCAATGACAATATTCTGGCGTACCCAGTCACCAATATAAAATACATTTGTTTGGGCCACAAGGCTCTGAAAAAGGCTGCTTTTGGATCGTATGTTCTTCCCGCCATGAATAACATACAACATGCTGTTGAGAAGGCCAATCTGCAGGATAAAATCAAGGTCTCCGCCACTAATGGCAAGGGAGTGATACCTTTTTCATTCTTGCCATCGAAGGGAGCTTTCAGCGATAGTGTGAAGGACAAGATGCGCTCTTTTCTGCAATTTCTTGAAGATCACGGATCCCCTTACATGGCCAATTTATATCCCTATTCCGCGTACCTTGAAAACTCTAATGTTAGTTTAGATTATGCTTTGTTCAATACCACAAATCCAGTTGTAGTAGACGGAGATAGGAAATACACCAACTTATTTGACGCCATGGTGGATACCATCTATTCCGCCATGGAAGCCCTGGGATTTAGCAATATACCAGTTATGGTTACTGAAACTGGATGGCCATCTTATGGAACTGGAGAAAATGTTAATGTCGCTACCATTGAAAATGCCCAGACGTACAACAATAATTTGATCAAACATGTGTTGTCTAATGCAGGGACGCCTAAGAGACCTGGAAAGAGCATGGAGGTTCTCATCTTTGGTCTTTTTAACGAGAATATGCAAGAAGGGGATGAGACAGAGCGTCACTTTGGGCTTTTCTACCCGAATAAAACGCTTGTTTACCCTGTAAATTTTTCTCCATAAATATCTATCTGTGGTGTCCACTACATCAGATATAAAAGTAAAAGAAAGATGCATAGGTGGTTCAGTAATGTATTCAGTGTGCCTGCTAATTATTTAATGGTCGATGTAGAGTGTTGGATCCACTAGTCATCCCGCGTAGCTCAAATGGCAGTCAATATAAAAATGTCAAATGGTTAAATTGTCTTCGCTTTGAATGAATGAAGGTATTTCATAGCTTCATAGGTCAAATGGGACGCACCACATAATCGACCACATCTGTTAAATTATATTTTTTTAAATGAAGGTTTTCTATTTTGTGATTTGGATGGTCAACCTTGACTTTTACTTTCATGGTGTCTCTTTTAATTTATTTATTTTTTAAAATTTGTTGAATGTATCATTTTATATTGTAAAGGAAACTAATGAACTCAGTAAAATTTAATGAAAAGTAAGCTTTTCTTCACCTATAATCTTAAGTCAATTTAAATTAGATAAAATTATGGGTGTGATAATTTAAAATCAAATATTATTTATTTTTAAAAATAATATTAACAAGGATTTTTGAATTTGATTGTCTTGATTTTTGAAATGAAATCTCTAAAATTATATGCATCATATTTTTGTTTTTGATGCATGAGAAGACATTATTATTGATTAAAAATTACACATTACAAGAAGCCAATAACGAAAACAATAATATTGAATAACTCTTAGACCCAAATTTACAGAGACCTTCATTGAGAATTTGCCTTTAAATGGAACACTCCCACATATGAATCTATTAACTCCCCATTAAGCCTTTTAAGACCAAACTTTGTGGCTCCTAACCATCATTAGGGGTCATCATCCATACCTACCCACCCACCATTAACTTGACCAACCTAGAAAGATGCCATTCTAAATCAAATTTTAATCACGATCCAACCATAACTAGATTGCACTGATCTCTTTAAGATATCTCTCTCTCCTTTTAAAGAACAAGCCTTATCTTTGATTCTTAGCTCTACCCACATATAATGGCATTGTAAAGCAATGTAAGTTCCACCATGAAATGAGATAATTAAAAGGAATCCTTCAAATAAGGCTACGTGCAAACATCTACCCCATTTCCTGCAAGATTGGCAAGGTTGTCTACCTCACCATTTTCTTTCCTATAAACATGATTTGCTATGAAAAGTTCAAATGTTTGTAAAACTTCGAACACGTCTTCCAAAAGAGCACTGAGCTTCTCATTTTGTGTGGTTCCTTTTCTCATCACATTATGAAAATAGTTGAGCCTCTCTTTGCAATCACCCTTTTAACTTATACTATCCAATTCGGGGCTCCTACCATCTAGCTTCCTCCTTTGACTTCAAGGAATCAACTCCACTAGGCCCTGTCACTAGGTGACTCCTCAACCCATGCCATTGTTTCTTCATGCAAGTATCCCATTCCTTGAAAGACGACCACCCTTGGTTTTTCTCACCAATTTTTCTATTGGCTACCTCTACCATTGATGCCTCTACCTTATTTAAGAAGGAAGCCAAGCTTGTTTCTTTATCCTATTCAATATTATTCTTTTCCTTTCCTTTCAAATTTCCCACATCGAAATAGAGGGACTGATAATCCAAAGGCAAGAAAAGGTTGTTAACATCTTCAATTTTGGTCAATATTTGAATAAATTGATAATAGCATTTAGAAGTGCACTTATCCATCTTAGTTTATCATAAACCCATTTCCAATAAGCTTGTGCAAAAGGACACCCCATTAAGAGATGATCCACATAATCTTTCATGATCTTGCATAAACCACATCTAGAAGGACTAATATATCATTTTTTTTTTAACATTTCTACTATCAGTGTCATTTTTTGAAGAGAAGCCTAAGTGCCTACTTAGGGCAAGTAGTGCTTGTGCCAGCATAAACTAACTGAAATTTGAGATTCTTCCCTAGTTAGCTCACCTTCCAAAAATATATACCCTTCCCTTGGTGAATATTTCCTAGAGTTTGATCCATTCCATAAGATAGTATCATTTCCATCCTTGATAACCATTATTCCTTCATTAATAAGGGTTTCCTTTAACATAGATAAATCCTCCCTAAGTAGCTCCAAGAAATCCATCTCCTTCCAAGACCAAATTCTCACACAATCTTTAATTCCCACCTATACATAATTCCTCTTATGAAAATCCCATATTTGTTTGAGTGATTCCTTCAGAGCAATCATCTCCAAAGTTTTATCTAAACCAACAAATCCACCTCATGAATCCTCCTAGAATAAGGTTGAGTGATCATCATGGATATCCCATGTGAGATAATCTATAACTTGTGGTCTCAAGTCTTTTAAGAAGTTCCAAGTTTTGGAACCTTGTGGTAGATTGGGGTAGTAATAATGGTTCAATTTTCATATCCTCCAAATATTTATGTTGTAGAATATTAGCCCATTTGAGATGTGATTCCTTAAACATTCTCTAGACAATTTTAGCTCCTAGAGCCTTATTTTGGAGTTTTCACCTTCTAATCCCAACCCCTCCAAACTCCTTAGACTAGAAAACCATCTCCCACGAAATTAGTTCTAATTTTTCATTGTTTGAATTTTCCTAATAGAAAGAATTCCTCATTTCTTGATTTATCTTTTGATTGGATTCAACAAAAATAAAGAAACAAGACATTAAATATATCGATATAGCTAAAATAACCTCCTTTAACATCTCTATTCTCCTTTTCCAATATAGCCACCATCCTCTCCATGAAGCTACTCAATTAGAAATTCTTTCAAAAATTGACTCACATAGCTCATTCATTCTAATACCTTTGTCTAATGGCATCCCAAGCTATGTGCATGGTAGTTGTCCCTTCTTGAAACCCAACAACATAATAATTTTTTTCTCCTTACTTTCTAAAGTGAAAAGGAATAATATTGTGTATTTGTTTGTTCCCACTTCCTATCCTAAAGCCTTTGAATACAAGTTTAGAATTTCTTTAGTATGCCTTGCTTCTTGCCTCTTGGTTTTCCCAAAGAGTAAAGTGTCATCAACAAATTGTTGATGTGGCATGGGTGGTAAGTTGCTAGTAACCTTGATGCATTCAATTCTACCCCTTGACACTACTTTGTTGAAGGATCTACCCAAATCCTTTGCTATGATAATAAACAAGAAAAGAGAAAGTAGATCCTCCTATCCAATACCTATCAAAAGATCAAAGAACTGTTTGGAGACCCATTTATCAAGATTGGGTATCAAGGGCTTGCTCTCTAGTTAAAAATACAATCAAGACAAGTTCTACAGAAGCCAATAAATTCCATAAATTTCAAGAGCAATCTCCAATCCACCTAATCATAAGCCCTTTTTATGTCTAATTTTATCAGCATTCCTAGAGTTCTTGATTTTTGGATAGAATGTAAGACTTTATTTGTAATGATGACCCCATCTAAAATTGATCTACCAAACAAAAACCTAGTTTTTTGCTCTGAAATAATATTGAGTGGGATCTTTTAAGTCTATTTGCTATAGTTTTTGCTAGTATACTCTAGCTAATTGATCCTAGTAAATCTATACTTCAGGCCCTCCTAAGCACCATATCTGTTGATGTGGATGTGAAATTCACCTCAACTTAATAGATTCTCACCTAAAGGTGAGTCTAGTTTCTTGGAAGATTAAAAGAAAGATTAATCTCAAGGCTTCGTACATCAGTTATTGACCTTGCGATATTCACTCAGGGTTCACATATCAACTGTTTTCACAAAGGGCTTCCTATTGTTTTACTAGAACTCATCCAACCTCATATATTCAGATGTATTCTCTCAGGCTTATTCAAATCACTTTATCTCTTAGTAAACAGAAAGAAAGAAACAATGCTAAAGTAAAAAAAATTCCTACTTATTTCCAATTTTACAATTAAATGCTTTCTTGAAACAACTAAAATTCAGAAGATATAGATTTTACAAGCAACCAAAATAAATTCATAATTATTTGCAAAACTGTGCATGCTAATGGCTTTGTCTAATAGCTTTGGCCTTTTGATTTTATAGCTTGTCCTTTCATCGTTATCTTTTGTTGTATGGTTGTGGGTTGGTTGTTGGTGTGATATTTTGCCAAGATCAAGGGCACAATGAAAAGTATAAAAGAGAGACAAAAGAATGACAAGAATAAACTATATTCTCATCAATATGCAAATGATCAACTGGATTCACACAATCATGACTTGTGGCTCAATGAGAAACAAGGCTAGGTAAGAAATACTAGGGGTAGGTAGGAGAAATAATATAATATTCCACAAGAGGTGGATGACCCATCGAATGTGGAGTGTAATAGCAAAATAAGACCACAAAAGGTGGAATTTCTCCTACAAGCTATATCCCTATGTGCACACTTCCCTAAGTGTCTCAAATCCAAACTACGAAGAGATGCATTATCCTAAGTTAACTTGAGTAAAGTGTACTAATATCCATAATGAATATTTATTTACACCAACAACCCCCCTTAAGTGTGACTTAGGGGAATGAAGACTCAAGTCAACAATGCAAGATGGGTCCTGGATACTAGGCCATGATAGGTACCCATGTACAAAATGAAAATGCAAGCAAAACTATGCAATGCAATCTCTCACAAATGAAGAAAGGGAGAAAAATTAGTGGGAAAAAACTCACCCCAAAAGAGAGATGAATGTAAAAAAGACTCTCAAAGAATAACGACAAAACCTCAAAGAGGAAAAAGTCCCCCCCATAATAGAGGAAGGAGAAGTCAGCTGACCCCCCCTAATGAGACATCTCGCACCCCCAAGAGAGCTCGCAACTGCTAGAACTTACTCTCGGTGAAAGGTTTCATGAATATGTCTACAACCTGCTCTGCTATAGGACAATACTACAAGCCAATGGCATGCTCCTAAATTAGCTCTCGGATATAATGCATATGGATCTCGATTTGTTTGGTCCACTAGTGCTAGACTGGGTTCTTCAAGATTGCAATGGCACTCTGATTGTCGCAATGTAGAACTCTCGATCGTGGAGTGGTGCACCCAAATTTTGTGAGAATCCGCTGAAGCCAAATGGTCTCAATTGCTGCGTTAATAGCTCCTCGATACTCAGCCTCAGTTGAAGAGAGAGAAATAACATCCTACTTCTTTCTCTGCTAACAAATGGGGCCCGAACCAAGGTGGAAACTATAACCTGAAGTAGACTTATGATCATCAAGATCACCAGCCCAATCGAAGTCTGTGTAACCAACCAAGCAAAATCCTGTGCCTGCTGCACAGTGAATCCCATAGTGATGTGTACCCCGGATGTAATGAAGGATGTGTTTGGTGACTTTCCAATGAAGCTCATGTGGTTCTTGCATGAAGCAGGAAACCATGCCAACTACAAATGAAATATCAGGGCGTGTGTGAGTCAAGTAAATGAGACTACCCACAAGCTGATGATACAATGTGGCATCAACTGGTGGAGAAGAACACTGAGCCTCAAGCTTGACTCCTGAAAGAAAGGGAGTCGGGGTAGGCTTACAATCAACCATATGAAAGTGCACAAGTAGATCAAGAGCATACTTGGGTTGTGATAGTGTAATCTAGGAAGGTGACTGTGAAATCTCTATCCTGAGAAAATAGTGCAAAAGACCCAAGTCAGAAATAGAAAATCTGTCATGCAAAGCAGATTTGACCCTGCTAATGATAGATGTAGTGCTCCCTGTAATGATCAAATCGTCAACATAGAGTACAAGTATCAAGTGAGAGTCATCCCGATGCAAAATGTAGACATTCAAATTAGAATGACACCTGGTGAACCCTGCTGAGAGAACAAAGGAATCCATCTTGGCGTACCAAGCCCTGAGGGCCTGCTTGAGGCCATAGATAGATTTCCTTAGTCTGCAAACCAAGGAAATATCCTGGATGAAACCCTATGGTTGTTCCATATATATCTCCTCATCAAGATCACCATGAAGAAAAGAACTCTTCACATCCATCTGATGTATAGCCCAACCATGAGCTGTAGCAATAGCAAGTGTCAAGTGAATGGAGGTCATCTTGGCTACGAGCACAAAGGTCTCAGTATAGTCAACACCTAGAACCTGAGAGAAACCTTTCGCAACAAGCTGAGCCTTATACTTATCCACACTACCATCGTTTGCAAAATTGGTCTGATAGATCCACTTACATCAAATCATCTTTCTCCCCTTAGGGAGATGGACTAAATCCCATGTGTTGTTCTTCATCAAGGAACTATACTCTTCCTCGATAGCTTGGTCCCACTCAGGAACCCCTGATGCTTCCCGAAATGTTTGTGGATCAGAAGTGGTAGCAACGAATGCATGTGGAAGATCCTGATGTTGTGATCATGTCCTCCGTGTATCTGAAGGATCCCCAACAAGAGAACCTGCAAACTCAAGTGTCTGTTGAGCCCAACGAGGTCTAGGTGGAGGTGGAGAACAAGGCTCCTCAACTGCAAGTGGACCCTGCGGAGGTGTAACCCTGCGAGTCAGAGTTGAAGGAGTCTCATCATCTGAATCACTAGCATCACTATCCACAATGGAGGAAGGTAGAGGAGGTAGAGAGGCTAAGCTAAGAGAGCTTTCCTCAAAGTGAACACTCCTCTCAATAAACACCTCATGTGTCTCAAGATCCATCAATCTATATGCCTTAGCACCCTTAGGATATCCAACAAGTATGCAAGGCCGACTCTGAGATTCCAATGCCTTGTGTTTCTACGGAGGTATGCGAGCCCATGCTAGACACCCAAAGACTCTGAAATGTCTCACAATCAATTTTCTACCAGCCCAAGCTTCAAAAGGAGTAATACCTTGCAAATATTTGTGAGGAACCTGATTCTGGATGTGTGTGGCACAACTGATAGCCTCTGCCCAAAAGGCAAGATCAAGAGAACGTGCATGTATCATACAACTAGCCATTCCTTTGAGAGTTCTATTCTTGCGTTCTGCAACTTTGTTTTGCTGTGGAGTGTAAGCAACATAATGTTGAAGATCAATCCACTCAAATGTACAAAAATTCTCAAGTCTCTTGTTCACATATTCCCTTCCATTATCTGTACGAAGAATCTTGACCACTTTCCCATATTGCTTCTCCACACGAGTCTTGAACGCCTAAAATCTATCAAATAATTCACTCTTATGAATGAGAAAGTAGACCCAAGTGAAGTGGGAGTAGTCATCAATGAAGGTGCTGGAAATGGTCCTGCTACATCACTGTGAACAAGTTGAAGAACTTCCAAAGCTCTCCAAGCTTTCCCCTTATCAAACTTCTCCTCGGGATGCTTGCCCATGGAACAACCTGAATATACACCCTCTAAAAAACTGATTCGAGGTAGACCTGTGACCATGTCTTTAGTGCTAAGTTGCTAAAGATAGCAGTAGTTGAGGTGACCAAACCGCTCATGCCATAGCTTACTTTCTCAATTTTAATGAGTAAGCAAGGCCCTAGAAGGAGAACTTGGCACAAAGTGGGAGAATGAATAAAGCCTTGAGTTGTCATTGACTTGTCCCACTGCTACCAAGGCGTCATCATCAAGTTCCTTTACCACAATTGAATTAGATGTAAACTCAACCTTTTTCCCATTCGCATAGTGAGTGATTTGGTATATATAGAGAAGGTTGGTAGACAAGTTAGGAACATAAAGAACATTCTCAAATGTTCCATCATCCATGTCGACTGAACCTTTCCCTTCAACCTCTACTTGTGTATCATCACCTATGTAAATTTGAGGTACCTTAGATGGCTCCAATGAAGAAAACTGCTCCTCTGTAGAACCCATGTGATAAGAGGCACCCGAGTCAAGTATCCATTATTGTGAAGAACTTGTTGTAGCCACAAATGCTTTCCCTTTTCCCTTAGACTGTGAGGAAGAGGAAGGAGATGAATCCTTCTTTGTGTAGGTGGATGGCAAGTTGATGTTGTTTTTCTTAAGAAGATTTGTCAACTCATCAACTTGCTTGGTGTAGCATCGATGCTAATCATGACCATACTTCTTGCAATATGCACAAGCTGGTTTATCCTTCTTAGGTGGAGTCCTCTTTTTTAAAGAGGATGAAAAATTGCCTTGTAATGAAGAGGATGTTGCCCTTTTTCCTGTTGTGGTTTTGACTTAGATTTCTTCTTCTTCTTGTTGGAATCTTTGCATTGACTCCCTTGACTCCCTTGATTAGCCACCAAAGCCTTGGACTTTGAAGACTTGAGAAGCCCCATGTTCAACAACTTAGATTGTTCCAATATCAACATTTTTGTGAAAGCATCAAATGAAGGCATAATATAGGAACTCCCCACTGTCAAACAATGAGTTTGGAAGCTAGACACAAATGCTACATATTCTAGTGCAAGCTTGTCCAACAAGTTGAATATTAACTGAGCATCTTTTTTGTCAATTCCACAATCATTAAGCTTTTCTCTTAGCTCATTTTCTTTGGTAACATAATCTTGGATTGTATCAAAACTCTTGGGATCCAAATTGGTGAGCTCATTTTCAATCTTGTAACCTCTGATTTCATCAACTTGACCATACAATTTTTGAAACATATCCCAAGCCTCTTTGATTGTAGTACACTTCTCAATTTTGAAAAGTGAGGTCATCTGATACATACTTATGCAAAGTTTCAAGAGCCATGCAATTTTTAGTGAGCCATTCTAATCGAGCCTTAGGATCAGGCGGTGCTGCTATAGTTCCATCTATGTAATGTGTGAGATCTTTTTCCATTAATTTGCTCCATACTTTAATTTTTCATGATGCATAATTATGTGGAGTTAAAGGTGGAAATTTATGAGGACTCATTGCAAAAAAAATGAAAGAGCACAAGGAAAGAGAGGCACAATCACACAAGACACCCCCCCCCCCCAAATTCACTCAATCAAAGAACCCCCCCAAAAGTAATGTTTTGGCACTTTATACTTAGTGCGTGTACAATGGGCCACTTGCAAAAAATGGCAAAGTGGACTTCTAATTTCAACTTTACAACTAACTCAATAAGGCCAAAAGAGACTCAAACTAATAATGGAAGAGATCTAAACTAATATCCAAGCAATTTACAAGTACCAAATAGGCCAAATAAGACCAATATATTAAAGTACAATTTCCACTCAAAATACCTAAAATATGATCATAGATTATGAAAGTAGACAAAAAAATATGCACTTTAAAAAAAAAAGGCACCTGGAAAGGAGGTCGGATGAGCTCAAACGAAGCCTTTGAAGTTGCAAAATTGAGGATTGGACAAGTACAGCTGAGAGAATCCAAAAATTCTGAAAAACGTATACACCAAAATCAGAAAATAACCACACCACTGCGAAGAGAATGAACAAATTAGCCCAAATAAAAAAAAAATTGCACCCAAAAAGGAGCAAAATTGAGCAAGTTATGAGCCTCCAAAGTTGACCCAAAAATCCAAACTGCTCAACAGAGAGGGGTCTAATTTTTTTTTCAAAAAATGCTGACTGGGCGCTAACTGGGCAGCTGAATATGTTCTACTGACTGGGCACTGACTATGCGCTGCTAACTGGGCGTTGCTGACTCAGCAAAAGGTACAGACCTGCAAAAAAAATTATTTTCTTTTTTTTTTTCAAACAAAACTTTTTCAAAACTGGAAAAAAAAATTTCAGATTTTTTTTTTGTTTGAGATCCAAAAATTTCATACCGTACTACCCGAATTGGGCAAAAAATTCCTCCAACACCCAAAATTTGATTTTTGCCAAAATAGGTCGAGTTTATACTCAATTTTTATGGAAACGGCCTCTCGGATGCAATGGTGAGATTGAAAATGCTCTAATATGCCTCCAAAAGATGTTGTCTCTCAGATCTGAAAATAGAAGTCTTCCAAGATGTCTCCAAAAACCAATCAATTGAAGGCCCAATGGCTCTGATACCAAGTGAGATTTTGCCAAGATCATGGGCACAATGAAAATTATAAAGGAGAGACAAAAGAATGACAAGAACAAACTGTACTCTCATCAACATGCAAATGATCAATTGGATTCACCAATACAATGAATATAGGCCTACTTATATAAGCAAGGCCATATGGATGTATGAGCACACAATCATGACATGTGGCTCAATGAGAAACAAGGGTAGGTAAAAAATACTAGAGGTAGGTAGGAGAAATAATATAATATTCCACAAGAGGTGGATGACCCACTGAATGTGGAGTGTAACAGCAAAATAAGACCACAAAAGGTGTAATTTCTCCTACAAGTTATATCCCTATGTGCACACTTCCCTAATTGTCTCAAATCCAAACTACGAAGAGATGCATTACCCTAAGTTAACTTAAGTAAAGTGTAATAATATCCATAATGAATATTTATTCACACCAACAGTTGGTTTCTTAAGTAATATATTTTTGTAGCATTCTTCTATGAGTGGGCTCCGATCCCCACAAAATATAATGCTTTTGGGTCCCTTCAAAACCTATTGTATGAGGTTTCAAGTCCCCCTCAAAACCTTTTGTTTCCTTAATTAAAATAAAAAATAAAAATATGGAACTCTATAGAGTTCTCTTGAAATTTGTAATTTGTGTTCCACTAACTTAAAACAGTTTCATAAAGGTAGGTTTATAGAAAATTCCACAATGATAGTGCCAAGGCGTTTAATCTCCTACAATTGGTGAATAAAGGTTTAGGTGGTGGATACTAGAGATAAGACAAATCATAACACAATTTCTATGGCAGATAGTGAAGATGAGGACAAATCATATTACAAACAATGAAGATAATATTATCTACCACTGGTGGTGAAGGAGGACCAATCTTTAGCAAACAACAGGAGAAATTATTATTTATTCCAACAAGAAAATGATCTAATCCTCTATGTTTTGTTATTTGAAAATATTTTAATTTATGTTATATTTGGAGTAGGTGGATCTTTTCTCTTGCTCCTTGTTTCCATGTATCATTCTCACTCATAGATGCAATGACCATGTAGAGGACATTATACAAGCTTGTTTGAGGGAAATTCTAATTAATATTCTTCCAGGTAATCCTTTGAGAGAGTGCATGAAAGGAATTCCAATTGTAGAGCCTCTGAAGCCTTTTTGATTCTATATTAAGCTTTATCCCCTAACATGAAAAGAAACTTGAATAACATTCATTAAGTAAAAAAAAAAAACATCAGTTGGCTACACAAGTCAAATTGAAGAGACACAAATATTAGAAAAACACGATGATAATGTTTCCTTTGTGAATCATGCTCTGAATATGTGGAATAAGAGTAGGAGGCAAGGGGTAGGAAATCATTATCAAAATCAACCCCAAAAAAATAAATAAATTGTAATACTTTCAACCACAACCTATGGTGATTTACATCAAATCAACAAACCTTTTGCATAACCCTTTCCATTGTTAGAGATGATCAATTTTCTTAAATATTTTTGGCAAGAAGAAGGGATATTTTTGAAGAACAAGAGTGATGAGAAATTATTTGATTAATAAGTAGGAGGTATTTTCCATAGCAAGTCAAACTATGGTATTGCTATAAGGGTTTGACTGTGTAGTTTTTGAGCCAAACTCATTGACCCATGTTTCATGAGGCATGGTTCACAAGAACCCATCTCTCATGAGAATGAATGGTCCACTTAGCACTCATTGCATCTAGGTGATGCTCACAGGGGTGAAGCATTGGGCCTTCCCAGGAGGTCACCCATCCTAGTACTACTCCAACTCAAGCACACTTAACCACAACGTTCCCTCCAAGGTTAAACCCACTTTGCTTGCAACCTCATTTTTACTACTCCAACTCAAGAGCGCTTAACCATTGAGTTCCCTCCAAGGACCACTACTCATGAAACATGGGTCAATGAGTTGACTAAAAAACTACACAGTTTAACCTTGATACCACTATCAAAATTCTTTGATGTTGAGAAAAATCCAATAAGGTATGTATCCCCACATAGAAAGGAGGATCAAAAGGGAATGGATGAATAAGTATTAATGGTAGAATAATCTATTTTAATTTGAAAAATTACTTGTCTACTATATTTCTACCAAGATCAAGAATGAAGCCTCAACAATTTTCTCTTTGAGCCTTCACATTTGGAGGCTGGCTACACCAAAGGATAGCATAATTTCCATCATCTCAAGTTAGCTTCTCACTCTTATATGGTGTCTTGATTCAGAAGCATTTTTGGTGTTTTGGTCTTATTTTCCCTTTCTTATCTTTCTTTGTCCGTGCTGACAAATTTGAGGAATTCTTGTATTGTGAAGATTGATTTTAGAGACAACTTCATGATTTGGTGTTGAGCTCAATGTGGATTATTGTCCAACAAGATTTTGAGACTATTACCAAGAATTATTCCCTTTCATAGTCAGAAGACAATGATGTCCATCTCTATTGTAGCCCAGTACAGATTGTTGTCAAATAATTCAAGACTTTGTGATTTAATAGTTTGGGATTGAGAACCCAAAAATTTAGCTTAAAGATAAACCCTTCTAAGGATCATGAGGTAGCTTGATGGATCATCACTTGATTCAAAATTGTTTCTTCAAGAAAATATTTTCTCAAAAATATGCATTCATTATATGTAATCAATGAGTTTTCTAATGTAATCATTAAGGGCGGGTCCCAAGGCAAGGTGAATTTTATGATTTCAAGGTCACTTTTGCAATAGCAATGTAATAATGGGGAGAATATTAGCATAATACATTATTGCATAGTGTTCTTTTGTTAGTGATAGTTATGTAAATTCAAGTACATTTTATTTCTTATTTATGTACTCATCATGTTTGTTTCCTCATGATTAATATCAATCATTTTGATCTAACAAAGGGGTGAAACCAAAGCTGGAGTGAGCAGCTAAATTACTGACAATCATGAACAACATCCTGTCCCTTGTGGTAAGCTTTGAGCTCATCTCACACATTATAAAAATAAAGAGAGATAGAACAAAGGCTATACAATCTAAAATAAGGAAGAGCTTAAACAAAATGTAGGATATAAGAATAGGGCTCCCTCAATCCACTTTGACATTAGTCTCTAAATAAAAAATGCCTAGGACGATGAAGGAAGCAACACATGTTATGGTGGTCAACTATGTTGCCACCACTAGTTCTCGACGACTTCTCTTGCAATTTCAAACGATGTCTTGTCCTCACTATTCCTTGACTTTTTCATCACTTTCTTGCATACGTTGTGCACATCAAACACATGATCTTTGCTCTCTACCCTTACCAATAGATACTTTATAGGGTTTAGCATTTATGTTTATAATGGAGTGGATAGTTGATGGTATACGAGAGACAATGATCATGATTGTTAGTTGGGTGAGAGGACTTTTGAAAAAAGTTTAAATCTTAACCATGACACCGATAACCATGACTGATGTGACAAAACATGAAAATGGAAATGGAAATAAGACTTTGACTCATGTGGAATGTTAGATCTTAGAGTGTACTAGTTAAACCTAGCCAAAGAAAATGTCCTTCAAGATTTTTCTTGTCATTGATTACAAAATTTCCAAAGAACAAAGCATGCAAATTGAAAGAAAGTACTATATTTCCTTGCACACCTTATAGTAATGACTTATTTTGAACTTCAACTCCTGCTTCTACACTTTAAAAATCAAGACCTCTAGTTCAATTTATAGACACTACTAAAAATATCTTCAAAAATCCCAATATTCTTTATCACCTATTTTCCTATCACCATCCTTTTCAACCAATAGAACCTACCTCGTTTTCTTATTGTCTAGTTATAGTCTTTTCTACTTAGCGGATAGCTATATTTGGCCTCCACTTATCATCCTTCTTGACACCAATTAAGAAATGTTTCTCTTACCGAGAAGAAGACAATACTAAAGTCTAAAGAAATTCCAAAAGAGCAATAATTAAATTGTAAATACATTGTATTTGAAAATTAATTAATAAATTCATTTTGAAATACCAATATATTGCATTTCTAAATCAATTATTCTATTTTAAATAGAAAGAGAGATTAGGGTTATAACAAGCAACCTCTTTAGCGGCAGTGAAAATCTTTTCTCCTCCAACCTTTCTTGACAGCTTCTTCTCAAGCACATAGTAGACAAAACTTAATAGGAAGATGGCTCACAGCTCATCAACCCGCTCAATATTCACCTCAAATTCTCCAATACTACAACAACAAAAAAATTCACCTCACAAAGCAGTTCGTAAGGATAATTTTACCAAGCACAGCTTTCAAACTGTTCAAACAAGAATGAAGGGCTTTGATACAAAAATAGAATATGTTACTGCAAAATTAAAAGATATAAGACAGCAGAGAGAATAGAGACCAAAACAGCCAAAGAACTCGGTGGACTTGTACTCATCAAGTATGCATATTTATGCAAACAAAGAAACATCTACTTGCCTATAAACCTGCTAAACAGTTTGCTGTCAAACTGGTGAAGATTGACGGGATGTTTCAATACAAATTGAACGCCTCTCCGCTTATAGCGACACCTGGTGCAACTCTAATGTCACAATAGATAATATTTAATGATAGAAGTTTACAGGGTACACAAGCGTTTTATTCGGGTAGAAGAGGCCGAAGTGACGCTCCGTCTCATCCCCTCCTTTCATCTTCTCTTTTAAAAGAGCAATGATGAAAACCTCCATGCTTTTTCCAGGTCTCTTGGGCGTCCCTATGTTAGACAAAACACGTTTGATTAGATTATTGTTGTACATCTGGGCATTTTCCATGTTAGCAACATAAGCATTATCTCCAGTTCCATAAGACGGCCATCCACTTCCAGTAAAAGCAATTGGTATGTTCGTACATCCCAGGGCTTCCACGGCCGAATAGATGGTATCCACCATGGCGTCACCAAATAAAACACCACCTCCTCTTTCGCAGGCAAATTATTGTCTCGTATCAGGGAATTGCTAACAGCTACTTTGTTACAATCTGCACAAGTAGCCATAATTCAATATAAATGAATATAGAATAAACCACCCGTTCACACCATATTTAAGAATTTGTTACCTGCAGAGATTGAGTTGTAGAGTATGGCCATGCAAACACAAATAATCAGGAGAGTCCTCATGCTCAAGCCCCGCCACATTATGCCATATTTGTCATAGATATGTATAGTGGAACGAGGTTTTGTATAAATGAGAGCGATGCACCCTCGCCACAGATTAAGTCAGAGTCAAATTGAAAGTAACAGTCGGCGACCTCAGAGGTAGCCCTCAACCATGCAATTGGCAAAATCAAATGCCGTGGGCATGCGACCACGATAATGTCTGTTGGGGCACGTTATAAATAATGTAGTTGTATGTCTAATTTAGTTGGATTATTGGTGAATATGGTTGTGTGTCTTAAATATTATATTATATGTATTTTTAAAATTTAAAATTTCTAGAAGATATTTTATTTTTTATTCTATCAAGATGAATTGGAGCTTTTTTATATCTTTTTGTTTTGTGATTTATAGATCATCATCATTTATTTATCTTCATGATATCAAAATCAAGTATCTCAATGAAAATTTTGAGCTCATCTAATTGTTCGTAAAAGTTGTGAATTCTATATTAAGTTGTGAAGAAATTATTTTCTAAATTAAAGAAATGAAGTATATGATATTTTTGTCACTTAATTTTAATCCTACAACATATGCAAAGAACAATGTGAGAATTTTTTTAAATGATTAGTAGTATGTAATAGGAGAGTGAGAAAACATTCATATTAAGATAAAGAGGTGGGAATTAAAAGTATTATTGTATGTACTTTGTGATGTCTATATATTGAAAAGGATCCATATGAAAGAGATACATTAAAAATATTACTTTCATCTCACAAATGAAGAAACATATAGATACTAAAAGAGAAACTTACGTGTGAAAGCTTCCTTATGTTAGTTTCCACACAAAATCCTAAAAGCTTCCTCTTTTAAAAGTTTTAGAAATTAAAATTTTAAGTACATGCGAAAGTCATGCCTGTAATTTATCAAAATCTTGATGAATTAGCTTATGAGAGACATCTAAAAGTCTTTATCACTTTTTACAAGAGTCATATATAATTTAAACTTTATCACAATAATGACAATGTATGATAAGTGGTTTACTAACAATGTGAGAAAATGGTCATCATCCTCTGATTTAACGAATCATAAAGACTTTAACCTTGACTTATTTTTTGGCCTCAAACACCTTAATCATTACAACCTCGTCAAGACATTTTCTTCTTATCTTACCAAAAATAAAAACATGAAATAATTTCCAATCTAAGTAAACCCAAGGATGTCCCACCTCCTCATCCTACGCTTGGAGTCCTTCCTACACATTGTATTCCTCTTATTTATGCTTCAGTTCCACCTCCTATTTCATACAAACATCTAGTATCTTGTATTTCTCCACTTAGTGACTAGTGAGGTTCCTTCCATTCCTCCTTCTACAAAGGAAGAAAAGGAGTCGATGGTGGTCTTCTCAAATTTCAAACCAAACCAAACGAAACAGTAATGCTTGTGATCGATGCTGAAGACATTTTTGTAAAGCTCTGGAACTTGCTTCCCAAACCATTTTCCCCCCTAAAACACCTACCCATGCTTTGATCCCATTTTACCAAACCATAACTACCCCAAGAGAGGAGGAAAATATTAAGAAGATCAAATTGTCTAAGCATGATACTTGTTCTTTTCGCATTAAAGATCCTATTGTGATTAATCTAGATGATGATATGGATGATAATATTCATGATGTTAACAATGTTGATGCAAATAATTCTAATGATTCCGATAATATGTATGAGGTTATTGAAATCAATCATGAGTTATCTTCGAGATTTTCCAAAGCATTAACCATAGCTCCTAGTGACAAACAAAGTGATACATTGTTAGAGAATGGTCCTTGTGTGGAACTGGTAGTAGCTCCATCTATGATGCTCGATATTGCTCCCCTTGCATCTTGTCAGTTACCTTCCCTAAATGAAGTTAAGAAAGATGGGGAGGTATATGATTTGCTTGATTGGCTTCATTTGTGTCATGGATCCTCTTCTTGTGTGCTTGCTTGTTTGTAATGTTCTTCCCTAGTGATGTGCTATTGGATATGTCTTTGTGTTATGTTAAGTCCTCTTTGAATGAGCGTTGTCACTCCATTGGTGCAAGGTAATAGAGAGACCAAATCCATTGTAACATTCTTCTATTTGTATCTCAATTCTTCTTTTTGTCATGCATTTGCTCCATGTACGTTGCTTTATCTACTTAAAAGCATATATTTAATGCTCCAGATAAATATGAAAATATTTACTTTATTAATTAGATGAAAATAATGATTAATTTTTGAAATATTGATAATTAAAATTAAATAATGAGTTATTCTAATAAAGTGAAATATTTAAACATTTTTTTAATCTTTTTTTGATGTCATGAGATAACCCGGCAATCCAATCACATCTTGCCTCCTTGCCTTAGCCTTACTTTTTGCCAATTTTGGGGGTATAGAGGGTGCCAGCTAAGGCAAAAATCCCTCAATGGACAACTGAGCAGGCTCAAACAACCCAATTGTTGGGTAAACCTAGCTAGTGAGAGTTGAACCTTGGACTTACATGGGAAGAACCCAAAGCCTTGGCACAACCTTACCAAATGTTTGAGCTATGGGTCGAAGCCATGAAATATTCAAACATTACCTTTATAATCTAAAAGTAAAATCAAAATAAATAAATAAAAATATTTAGATATTATAATCCAAATATAAAATAAATTTAAAATTATAGTATAAGAGATTTTATTAGATTTTAAATTATGTTATTTTATTTTAGTTTATCCTTGTGAAATAAAATATTATAAAAATAAAATAGGATAATTATCTTCACAATTATAAATTCATCTTAACTTAAATTAAATTATTATTTACATTTTAAATTTATAATTGTGATTTATTTATGCTTTAAATTTATAATTATCACAATTGTAATGCTAGACAATCTTTTTGAGTTTTCTTAAATCAAATCATTATCCTTTTTTTATTTAGATTTTATATTTAATATCAATTATTATTCAAAATAATATGCTTTTATCTTTTAAATTGTATTTATAATTATCTTTTATGCTTTAAAATGTATGTTTATCTCAAATTTATCCTAAAGATATTTATTGATAGGAAGGTGCATTTTTCCTTGCAATCAAATTAGTAATGAAGACATAATAACCAGTCAATATTTCATTCAATGCAACAATTACTATCAATTGATCTAAATTTTTCCATTAATCAGGTGAATCCATTATTATATATAACGTTTTCCCTTTTTTATTATATATAAATATCCAATATTCTAATAGTATATCCATTTATCCATTATCCCATTTAATCCATTAAATAAATATATATTCTATTATTTTATCCATTTATTTAATAATATATTGTATGCATATGATTCCTAATCTTTCTTGCATTACCCAATCCATCCCCTATTTATCATTTTTCATATCCATCTATTGCACTCACCTAATGCATGTGGGGCCAACATCTCCAATCCAATATTTTATCCCACATTCATCCTAATATTGGATTCACCCTTGAAGACATCTATAAATACCTTTTTCCTTCTAATTTCTAAGCCTAGCAAGTCAATCTATCATTTGTACATACTGACATTTTCGAATATTTCTCTTGCATTTTTTTATAGTTTTATCACTTATCTTGCTTTCTCTTGCATCTTTCATTTCTTTGCATTAATGAATCTCCATTCAACATAGCCTCTCGTGCATGTGTGTTTCTGTGTGTTTCTGTTTGTCTCCATCTACAGAGACTTTTTAACCATAGTAGACTAAATTATCCCTTAATTTTTAACTCATTAATACTTTTATTTGCTTCTATATTTTAATTAAAAGCAATTTGCTCTTTCATAAAGAAATTCATTTATGTTTGTAATCTCATACAAACCTTTCAAAATTGTTCACGAGTAATAATAATGATATCTTGTATATAAAGATGAATAAATTTTACATAACCTTTCCTTCTCTTTACTCCCAATCTTGAATAACTTCTTGTAATGTAGTGGGTTTGGCCTGTGCATCTTGAACTGGACAAATTTAGATGATGGAAGCTATCCAACTTATTTGATTCCGTTACATAAAAATCCATAAGCTTTATTATTTGAAAATATGGAATAATAAAAAACATATTAAAAAATAAATAAAAATTACAAATGAATTGGTTACAGCTTATATTACTTCCACAACAGATCAATGGCAGAGTCTAGCAACTTCCGTTTCTACACTTTTGGGGAATCCGCTTTCAGATTGTGAGCAGACTGGATGGCCAAACACTAGATCACAATCCTTATTACAGGCTAAAATTCAAGTAGAAAATATGCAGCACTTAAGCTTGTCAAACTCATCATAGGGTATCTTTTCTAGGGAGACATAATAAGTCAATCACTTGGCTAATCGTAGCCTCTTCTCAGCAGCAGCAATGAGTATCGTTTCTCCTACAATCTTTCTTGACAGCTTCTTTTCAAGCACATACCAAACTTTAACACGAAGACAGCTTACAACTCATCAACTCACTCAATATTTACCTCACAAAACCCAACCACAGCTTTCAAACTCTTCAAACAAAGAATAAAGGGTTCCGATACAACAATAGAATTTAATACTGCAAAGGAAAAAGATATAGAACACCAAAGAATACAATAGAGACCAAAATAGCTGAAGAACTCGGTAGACATGTATTCATCAAGTGATACATATTTATATAAACAAAGATACAACTACTTGCCTGTAAATCTGCTTAACAGTTGGACAGCAAACTAATGAAGGTTGATAGGTAAATGGAGACTATGGACAGCGAACTACGAGTGTTTGGATAGAAATTGAACACCTCTCAGCTGCTATTGACAACTAGTGGAAATCTAATGACGCGTTTAGAACAGAAACATAATTCTATTATGATTTATCTTAACAGTGACCACAATAGATAAACATTTAAGGATAAAAGTTCACAGGGTACACAAGCGTTTTATTTGGGTAGAAGAGGCCGAAGTGACGTTCCGTCTCATCCCCTGTTTTCAAATTCTCGTTAAAAAGAGCAAAGATGAAAACCTCCATGCTTTTTCCAGGTCTCTTAGGCGTCCCTGCATTAGACAACACATGTTTGATCAGATTATTGCTGTACGTCTGGGCATTTTCCATGGTAGCGACATGAGCATTATCTCCAGTTCCATCAGACGGCCATCCACTACCAGTAACAACAATTGGTATGTCCGTAAATCCCAGGGCTTCCATGGCCGAATAGATGGTATCCACTAAGGCATCAAACAAGTTGCTGTATATCCTACCTTCGTCTCTCACAGTCGGAGCCGTGGATTTGAACAAAGCATAATCTAAACTAATGCTGGTGTTTTCGAGGTACCCAAAAAAGGGATAAACATTTGCCATGTAAGGGGATCCGTGATCTTCAAGAAACTGCAGAAAAGAGCGCATCCTGTCCTTCACACTATCGCTGAAAGCTCCCTTCGATGGAAAGAAGGAAGCGGGTATAACTGCCCTGCCATTAGTGGCGGAGACCCTGATTTTATCCTGCAGGTTGGCCTTCTCAATAGCAAGTTGAATGTTATTCAAGGCCGAAAGAACATACGTTCCATACTCAGGCGTTTCCAGAGCCTGTTCACCCAGAGAAATGTATTTTATATTGGTGGCAGGATAATACGCCTGAATATTGTCCTTAACCCACTTATCTGCCACTTCTTGGCTGGAGGAGATGTTCTGCAATTCATCGTTAGTGACGCTCACAATAATTTCAATGCCGGAATTAGTATAGGCCTTTAGTGTATCAGGCTGTGCATCAAAAATCCTCAATTTTCCAATATTGTTGTTCTGCATCAAAGCTACTGCTTGCTCTGGGGTAGGCAAATTGTTTCCCGCCATTCCATTGTTCACTCCTATTTTATTAAAAAAACGAGCTTGATAAATCAGTACCAAATAAATCACCACTTCCTCTTCCTCAGCCAAATTGTTGTCTCGTATCAGAGCATTTCTCACTGCTGCTTTGTTACAATCTTCACAAGTAGACAGCCAAGATAGCTATAAGTCAATAGATAACAATAAATAACCATTTCACGCCATATTTACAGCTGTGTCATCTGTTAGAATTGAAAAAATACAATTAAGACATGAGTTACCTCCAGAGATTGAGTTGTACAGGATGGTCATGCAAACACATATGAGGAGAGTCCTCATTCTCGAGCTCGGCAACATTGTGCCTTACTTTTCATACATATGAATAGCGGTACAAGCTTTTGGATAAAAAGGTGAAGGATTCGGAAGTGTTCCTTTAATCTTACTCAGAGAATTAGTCGGAGTTGTATTCAAATTGATAGTCGGCGACTTCCTTGAGCGGTCAATCGGAAAAGTCGAATGCCGTGTGCATGTTACCTCAGTAGGTTATACTTCAACATCAAATAACCTCAGTAGGTTATACTTCAACATCAAATAATTTCCATGCTCCATGACTTCAGAGGTATCCTTCAAAATTCAACAAAGACAAAATCAAATGCTATGTGCTGTCACCTCTAAATTAGAATTTGATATCAAAATGGTAATTGATTTCATTGTCTTTATTCAATTGAGAAGAGATATTCTTGAATTTTAGAATATTTTCATGCAAGAAACAAAAAGCCTTCTTTCAATCAAAAGAGTATTACTCACGCAAGTAGGAGATTTTTTATATGATTTGAAACACTATTGGGTTTTTGTTAGTTTGTTAGTTTGGTAGCTTGGACAGCTGTTTGTCCATTTGCTAAATAATTAGTAAATAATTGTTTGCTAACAAATGTAGTTAGAGTTCAAACAATTTTTATTAATTATTGTCCAAACTCAACTCAGATGGGAAAGGGACTGTTCAGTTTCAGAGGGAGAATGGTGAGATGATTCCTCTTCATGATGTGTTGCATGTTCCAAGCTTAGGGATGAATTTGATTTTTGTATCTATCCTTCAGGACAAAGGGTACAATGTACTCTTTAGAGGGCCACATGTATTGATTAAGCATAAGTATTGGAAATCACCCATAGCTATTGGAGTTAGGAGCGGTCAGCTTTATAGGCTGTAGTTTGATATTCCTAAGGCACTCATGAGTAGCAGCAATCTTAGAGATCGAGGAGATCTATGGCATAGGAGAATGGGTCATATACATCATGGAGCACTTAATTTGCTTCGTGAGACAGTGACAGGTGTTCCAGAGGTGAGCACAGAGCATGATGATGTATGTAAAGGATGTGTGCTAGGAAAGTTTGTGAAAGCAACTTTTCCAAGGAGTGACACTAGATCCAAGGGTGTTCTTGATCTAGTACATTCAGATATATGTGGACCAATATCGACAAAATCTCTCAGAGGGTATGAGTACTTTGTTACTTTTATTGATGATTTCTCCAGGAAGACTTGGATATACTTCTTGAAGACCAAGGATGAAGTTTTCAGTTGCTTCCAAGAGTTCAAAGCTCTTGTGGAGAGTTCGATAGGAAAGAAGATAAAGGTTCTTCGGTAAGACAATGGAGGCGAGTATAAAGGCAATGAGTTCCAGGAGTTCTGTACCAGAGAAGGAATCAAGAGAGAGTGGATTGCTCCTTACAATCCACAATAGAATGGAGTTGCTGAGAGGAAGAATCAGTCTATATCAGAGGAAGCAAGGGCTATGTTGCATGACCAGGATATGCCCCGTTACTTATGGGTAGAAGCATGTAGTATGGTAGTATACATACAGAATAGGGTTCCACATAAGGTTCTAGGGAAGATGACACCAAAGGAAGCATTCACTGGGAAGAAGCCAGATGTTTGTCACTTCAGGATCTTTGGGAGTTTGGCATATTGTCACATTCCAAAGGATACACATACCAAGTTAGATCAGACTTTAAAAAGAGGGTACTTTGTGGGGTACAGTGAAACCTCAAAGGCATATCACATATTCATTCCAGGGACTAGGCGGATTATTGTTCGACGTGATGTCAAGTTCATGGAGGACAAGGCATTTAGAATGTCCAGAGATTCACCAGCAAATGATCAGATTGAGCAGCCAACACAAGCTCCAAGGATCACTCAACCGAATCAAGGTCAGCAAAGCTCTAGTAGAGTTACTAGTACAAGCATAGGCTCAGGAGGTGAGAGTTCTCAGAGTACGGAGAAACAGGTGCAAGAAGAGATGCATCAAGAAGACATGGAGGTTGATATTTCATCTTCTACAGTTGGCAGCAACAACCGTGAGGTTCAGCAGACACAAAGAAATACTCAGGAGTTAGTGGGTACTCCTAGGAGGAGTAGTAGACAACGGAAACAACCAGCCAAGTTTGATGACTATGTTACATTAGTTAGTCAGTTGGTAGATAATGAACCTTCTAGCTATCAGGAGGCTGCACAACATGAAGTGTGAAAAGATGCTATGGTTGAGGAGTATACTTCAATTATGCAGAATGATGTTTGGGAGGTAGTGCCTAGACCAACAGATAGAGCTATGGTTGGATCACGTTGGATCTATAAGATCAAGCATGGTGCAGATGGTAGCATCGAGAAATACAAGGCAAGGTTTGTGGAAAAAGGGTTCTCTCAGAAGGAGGGAATAGACTATGAGGAGACATTTGCTCCAGTTGCCAGGTATACTTCAATCAAATAGATGTCAAGACAGTGTTCCTCAATGGTGAGTTGAAAGAGGAGGTATACATAGAACAACCAGAAGGCTTTGTAGCACACAACAAAGAGACCCACGTGTGTAGATTAAAGAGAGTTTTGTACGGACTCAAGCAAGCTCCCAGAGCGTGGTATGAACGCATTGATAGTTACTTGTAGGAAATGGGCTTTGTGAAGAGTGAGGCGGATGCTAATCTCTACTACTTGGTGGTTGGGGTGAGATTCTCATTCTTGTTCTATATGTGGATGAGTTGTTTCTAACAGGTTCACTAGGGCTCATAGAAGAGTGCAAGTGGGACCTTGCAGCAGAGTTCGAGATGAAGGATTTGGGACTTATGCACTACTTTCTAGGCATGGAGGTATGACAGACAGATGGAGAGATTTTTCATGGACAAGGGAAATATTGCATTGAAATCTTGAAAAGGTTCAAGATGGAAAATTGCAAAGCCATGTCTACATGTATGATCACGAATTGGAGGAAGGTAGATACATCTAGGGAGAAGGATGTAGATCCCATATTATTCAGGGAGTTGATTGGTTCTCTCATGTATTTGGTCAACACCAAGCCAGATATAGCTTTTGTAGTTAACTCTCTTAGTCAGTTCATGGTTGAGCCAAAGCAAGTGCATTGGACAGCAGCAAAGCATGTGTTGCATTATTTGCGAGGTACAAGCGAGTATGGGATTAGATATGGTCGAGGTGAAGGAATTAGGTTAATGGGCTACACTGACGCAGATTGGGCAGGCAGTACAACAGACAAGAGGAGCACTTCAGGGTGTTGTTTCAGTCTGGGATCAGGAGTTGTCTCTTGGTTCAGTAGGAAGCAGAAGTCTATGGCTCTAAGTTCTGCAAAGTCGGAATACATAGCAGCTAGCATGGTGACATGTGACGCTATATGGCTTCGGTTGTTGCTAGTAGCCTTGTTTGGTCAAAATGTGGAGACTACAGTGATACACTGCGACAATCAGAGTTGCATTAAGTTGACTGAGAATCCGGTGTTTCATGATAGGTCGAAATATATAGACATTAGGTATCACTTCATTAGAGATTGTGTACAATGTGGAGTTGTCAAACAAGCAACTTGAATGTTATTCAAGGCCGGAAGAACATACGTTCCATACTCAGGCTTTTCCAGAGCCTGGTCGCCCACAGAAATGTATTTTATATTGGTGGCAGGATAATACGCCTGAATTTTGTCCTTGACCCACTTATCTGCCACTTCTTGGCTGGAGGAGATGTTCTGCAATTCATCGTTAGTGACTCTCACAATAATTTCAATGCCAGAATTAGTATAGGCCTTTAGTGTATCAGGCTGTGCATCAAAAATCCTCAATTTCCCAATATTGTTGTTCTGCATTAAAGCTACTGCTTCCTTTTGGGGAAGCAAATTGTCTCCCACCATTCCATTGTTCACTCCTATTTTATTAAAAAAATGAGCTTGATAAATCAGTACCAAATAAATCACCACTTCCTCTTCCTCAGCCAAATTGTTGTCTCGTATCAGAGCATTTCTCACTGCTGCTTTGTTACAATCTGCACAAGTAGACAGCCAGGATAGCTATAAGTCAATAGATAACGATAAATAACTATTTCACGCCATATTTACAGCTGTGTCATCTGTTAGAATTGAAAGAGTACAATTAAGACATGAGTCACCTCCAGAGATTGAGTTGTACAGGATGGTCATGCAAACACATATGAGGAGAGTCCTCATTATCGAGCTCGGCAACATTGTGCCTTACTTTTAATAGATTTTAATAGCAGTACAAGCTTTTGGATAAAAAAGTGAAGGATTCGGAAGTGTTCCTTTAATCTTACTTAGAGAATTAGTCGGAGTTGTATTCAAATTGATAGTCGGCGACTTCCTTGAGCGGTCAATTGGCAAAGTCGAATGTCGTGTGCATGTTACCTCAGTAGGTTATACTTCAACATCAAATAATTTCCATGCTCCACGACTTCAGAGGTATCCTTCAAAATTCAACAAAGTCGAAATCAAATGCTATGTGTTGTCACCTCTAAATTAGAATTTGATGTCAAAATGGTAATTGATTTCATTGTCTTCATTCAACTCGGAAGAGATATTCTTGAATTTTAGACATTTAAATGAGATATTTTCACGCAAGAAACAAAAATCCTTCTTTCAGTCAGAGAAGTATTACTCACGCAAGTAGGAGATTTTTTATATGATTTGAAACACTACTGGGTTTTCAAGATGAACATTGATAATTATAGACAGGAGTTGATGATTGAAAACCCTAACGTGATTCATATCATGTGCGTTGAAAATAAAGATTTCATTGTACAAAGAAACTTTCTCAGAATTCATAGCACTCTCACAAGATAAGTAGGCATGATTTTAGTTTTCTTTGGTTATCAGTAATTTGAAGAACATTTATGTTCATCCCCCAATGAGAATCATTATGGTTTCTTCAAGGATGCATTCCATCGAAATACAATTGCATTATTTGCCAATAGGCTATATTATGTGGGTAGTTCACTAGCATTTAAATTCTCATGTAGATTTTTGCTCATGCTAGATTTTTATCCTAGGCACGTTCCTCGACTCATATCTAAAATCAAAGGGTGGGAAAGGAATGGAGTGAGCAGAATTACCCTTTCATAGAAGACACTTGGTCCCAACAAGACTCACCAAGCATGCATCAAGATGATATTCATAAATATGACATAAAATAAGAAATCCTCCTAAACTTGATGTCATGTCTTGTCGGTTTTGTCTTGTGTGGAACTTCAAGTCAAGTCCGTAATGAAGAACTTTGTGCATGGTAGTGGCTAGGAGTAAGGAATTGTCTAGGGTAATTATGTGTTTGGGATAATTGTACAACCTATCCCACTGCATTTTTTTTAACATTATCTACTTTTTTCATTAAACTTCTACTAATCTCACTTTATGGACTAATCCTACAAACCAAGTAGCTACAACCCTTATACTCCAAACCTATGTAGGAAATGAATTCTCTATATGCATTACCTTACATACATGCATGGCACACTCCCTATGTTCTTAATGCTATATAGTATCACATTGACTCTTGTTTTATTAGCCGATAGGCAATATATGGTGGGAAACTCTCCATTGGATTCCACATTTCTCATGTTGTAGAATTTTTTTGATTATTGGTAAATGTGTAGTCAATCATAAATAATCCCACCTAATTTTCTTTGTGTTGGGAGGAAAAGGTGTGCCTCAAATAAATGTAATCTCTTGCACCATTAGTGTGTGCTTCATCAAGAATCCACAACTAAGTTCTACCATTAGAGATGCAAGTGCACATACCTTGTTGTATACTACCCAGCTCCTCAGGAGGACACACATTAGGATGATACTTTCTAGCCATCTACCTATAGGCCTTCTTGATATCATGTAGCCCCAAATCATAAGATATCCAAGCAAATTATAATAGCTTTGAGATGGTGATGCAATAATGTCTTAACTATTGTTGTACATAACTCTCTTAACTGTTGTTGCATAATAGACTACATAGGAGTTAGCTATTGCATAGTAGTCAATTTAGGAGTTAAATTAGGTTATGATTTTTTTTGTAACTACTGATTGCATTGTACTCTATGTAGGAGGTAATTTAGGAGTTAATTCTTTAGTTTATCTATTTTAACTAGTTGCTTGGTAGTCTACATAGGAAGGGTTTTAGGCTCCAGTTACTAAATAAAAAGGTATTATTGTTAATTTAGCAGTAAGTTTCTAGAAGATGTAACTTTTTTATTTTAGAGATGAATACAAAAGAAGGGTTTGTGGGGTATTACAACCCAATATTCTTGTTAATTTTTGTTGCTATTATGCTAATTTCCTCAATTATACATAGAGTAGAGTTTGTTTATTTGCAAGATCTACATCAGTTTAGTATTAGAAAAAACTTTGATGGCCTAGAGGGGGATCCATATGCACTGGGGAAGGAGAGGCAGGAGAAATGCTAGTCTTCAGAGGAATAATGAGGATGATTGGTTCCAAAGATTAGAAGTCATTGAGGATAGGTTGTGACAAGATGTTTTTGAAGAGGAAACATAGCATCCAAAAAATGTAGCTAGGTCCACAAACCCTATGGAGAGGCTCACTGAAGCCATATTCCTTCATCTCTTGTGCACCTCCTTACCCAATGGAGAGGGTTGACCACCAATCATTCCTCAGAGCTGCTTTGGTCCTTATCTTTCCCTCATCTGGCCCGGGGCCTTTAGAAAGAACATAATAATAGAATCTTCAGGAATGTCGCCTCTCCCCCTCTAGTTGTTTTAAATAAAACTCCAAGAGCTATCATTGAGAACTTTCTATCTACCAAGGATAATTTGAAGCTTAAGGTGAATATTGTCTCCTCTTTTGATGTTGATATTGCTTCTAAATGGAACATAAGGTTGGATTATCCCAGTGATCCCAGTTTGATCAAATCCCTTAGGGATTATGCTCATGGGACACTTCCTTTGGCTAGATGGGTCAAAGTCAACTTTGATGGGTCAGCCAAGGGAAACCTCAATCTAGGTGGGTGTGGGGGAGTGATTAGGGATGAAACTGGTAGGATCTTATTAGCAGTGGCACTCCCCTTTGGATGTAAGACAAACCACCTTGCTAAAGTTGTGGCTGCCTACCATGGGGTTTTGTTGGAAAAAAAATCAATGCTAATTCTGTCTGGCTTGAATGGGACTCTAACAACATAATCCAATGCTTATTGGGAAAACAAAAACCAACTTGGAACATCAAATGTTGGATTGAGTGAGCTAGGGATTTATTAAATTCATTTCGAAACTTTAATATATCTCATGCCTATCGGGAAGATAATGGTCTAGCGGACCACTTTGCTGATTTGGGAGTTAGGAGCAATGATGAAAAAGTATGGGGGCTTAGTGATAGGCTATCGGATGAAATTAAGGCCTTGATGCTATATGATTTGGCTCAGGCAAAACAAGCTATAACATTAAATGACTATGTCATCCCTTAATATGATAACTCAAATTTTAATGATTAAGCATGTCATTCTTGTATTATTTTTGGTTGTGTCACACGCTTTTTGGGTACCTTGGGACCCCTTCTAAATTTGTCCTACACTGCGAACCAATGCCATTGTTGACACCATGGGAGGAGAAAGGAAAAGGGTTGAACCCTTAAACTGTGAAGAGCTTAGGAAGACCAAAATAATATGGTGGATTTTGGATCATGGTGGTCTTACCCCTTTCGTAGAAAGATTGCATGGAGAGCATGAATATGTCACAAAGAAATTTGCCAAGGGTTTGAAGAATGGAAAAATTCAAATTGAGGGTAGAAAGGTGTAAATTAATGAGAAGTTAATCATTGAAGTCAATGGTCTGTCAAAGGAAGGTGTAAAATTCTACACAAACAAAATAATGTATGACGTTGTTGTGAAAAGATTTCCCAGAAATGAAGAGAAGAGGGAAAAGCTCGCCAAAGTGGATAAAAGAAGCTATGACACAAGTAACATCAAATCTATTTGGCACTCTGATCTTGTTGTTTTGATGAAATATGTTATCCTTGATGGGAGATATACTAGGGCCTATGGGCATCATTTTGTTCTGCTTAATCATTTTAGGCATAGTGTGAAGATTTCTTCTTCATTCTTCTTAATGTCATCCATTAAATGCTAGCGTTAAGGACCATAGGAAAAAAAAAATTCCCTATCCTTCATGGGATGTTTCTTTTCCTTATCCATGAGCACATCAAATCCCTGTCCTCCCCTTTGACTAGGGTTCCTGAAGGTTCTAGCAAGTCTGAGGAAGAAGATCATGTTAGCCTATCTTCTAATGAGGAAGAATGGAATACCGACATGGATGAATCTGATTCTGGGTCAGAGTCTTCTTTAAGGACTAGACACAAAGCTAAATAAGGTAAAACCTCCCCTGCTTCTACTTCAAATTTTGACTCTCAATTGTCCCACAATTCCATCCCAAAAATGTTTATCCCACGCCCTTCTAGAAGTGATAGACCCCCCTTCCCAAAGGACCTTAATGCCAATTCATCTTTCCTCGGTCCAAAAAGGGAGAACCCTGATGATGTCTTGTCCATGGCTTGTGATGTTGATGTGGACAACTTTAGAATGTTTAAATAGGATTTCCATGAAATTAAGGACATCAATGTGAAACTTTGCGCAATTAACAGGAAATAGGATATCTAGGCTACTAAAGAATGGACAGTGCACTAGAGAAAGTCAATTGTGGATTCCATGCATAAAATTATGGGTATGGTAAGTGAGATGAAGAAAGATTATGATAGCAAATTGTCATAGTTGGAGGACAAAATTAAGAAAGAGATTGAGGGTAGATTGGGTCAGATGGAGAACAAGTTTCTGAAAGTTAATGAGAGTTTGATATCTTTGGTCACATATAGCCACGAAGTGGTGAAGGATTATGCAAATAGTATAAACAACATGGTTGGAAACCTTGAATCCCTCCATAAGGAAGTTACCAAAGTGGATGTCGATGCCTTGGACCAAAAAAAAGAGGAAATGACTAGGCCTTGTAAAAGAACCAAAGCTAATATGAAGATGAAATCCACAAATTAGGAAATCCGGAAGCTTAAGAAAATAGGTCTTAACATGACTCAACTAGAAATCGAGGCTGCAAAGGCTCTAAAAAATTTGTACTAGCTTTTTCCTTTCTGTTGTTTTTTTGCTAGCTTTTTTCTTGTTACTGGTCTTTTGTTGCCCTTGGTCTGTAACTCTTTTGGTTTTACTCATGGCAGCTTTTTGATGTAGTTCTTTGTTAAAGGGTTTCGGGTCCCTTCAAAACTTGTTTGTTCTGTAATAAAAACAGTGTACATTTTGATTGAAGCCTATATCAAAAACATACTTTAATGTGTCATCATCTCCATTTTTTTATACAATAATCTTTTGAATAATATAATCATAGGTTATTGAGTTCTTCATTGCAAAATCCTTTCTTTGTTTCATTTTCATTTGCACCTTTTTTTTAAGGAATGAAATAAATGCCTTCATGAGAATGATAAGGATGTTGTTTATGCAATTGGATTATTAAGTAGGATCGATCACATAATTACAAGACAATATTGTTTCATGGACCATCATAATGTCTTTACATTACTATTAAGAGAGAATTTCATGGTTTTGTAACTTTGTAGCCCTAATTAGGCACTAACTTAATTTAATATTTCCCCCAAATCTTAGAATTTATTCAAAATGATAAATCTCAAGACAATTGTAATTTATTTGTAAATATTTGTCTTCTCATACATGACTTCTACCGAAATATAAGGAATTAGCATAGTCTTATGGAATAATTCATAAATCCTTGTCAAGATGTATGAGAATTAATCAGCTAGGGCATTATTAAGTGATTACTGTAATATATCTTAAGATGGTGTCATAAATGGGAACCAACGCAGGTTTTTTTAGAGCTCAAAGTGGACAAGTAAATAAATTGAGAGTGTTTCCTATTTGTGGGATAGTCCTTTCAATGTTTTAAGCATGAAATTTGGTTAATCCCTAAAAGATGTTGAAATACATATTTTGGAACTAACACTCCATACTTGTGATAACTTAATTGTTTTTAATAAAAAGAAGAAAGATACCAATATCTATGTAATGGAATTTATTTTACAAAAAAAACATGAAATTTATTTTCTATCCACTTTTTTGGCATCCAATTTAACATTCATACATTTGTTGTTTGTTGTGCTTTGTTGTACCCATTATTAATAGTTGACATAAGATAAGTTTTGATGGCATTACTAAAATCATCATGACTATTTTTCATGAACCATTCCTATTTAAATTATAAAGGCATATATTTAATGCTATAAATAAATATGAAATATTTGGTTAATTAATTAGATGAATATAATGATTATTTTTTAAAATATTGATAATTAAAATTAAATAATGAATTATTCCAATAAAATGAAATATCTAAATATTAGCTTTATAGTTTAAAAGTTAAATTAAAATAAATAAATAAAAAATATTCAGATATTAAAAAAAATTTAAAAAATTCAAATATGATTTTAAAAAAAAAAAAATTAGATTTTAAATTAAATTATTTTCTTTTAGTTTATTCTCATGAAATAAATTATTATGAAAAATAAAATAAGATAATTATCTTCATAGTTTTGAATTTATCTTAATTAAAATTAAATTATAGTTTTCAATTTAAATTTATAATGATCATAGTTCTTATCTTTTAGATAATATTTTTGAATTTTATTTAATCAAATAATTATCCTTTTTATTTATATTTTATATTTTATATCAATTAATCCAAAATAATATTTTTTGAATTATCTTAAATTATATTTATAATTATCTTTTATGCTATTAAATTTATATTTATATCTATTTTATCTAATAAGTATTTATTTAAAAAGGGATATCTTTTTTCTTGCAACCAAACTAATAATGAAGACATAATAATCTCTCACCATTTCATTCAAAGCAACAAATACTAGATCATTAGTTGAGACCTATTCACTATAATAAGTTAATTTGTCCCTTAAATTCTTAACTCTCAACAAATAACCACTAATACTTTCATTTGCTTCCATTTTAATTGAAAGAAACTTTAACATTAAAAGAAAAATCTAACTATGTTTGTAATCTCACACAAACATTTAAAAGTTGCTCAGTATCAGTAGAAGTAGTGGTATGTCATATATGAGGATGAATGAATCTCTTACAAACATACATAAGAGAATCTTAATTTTGAATTCTCTTTTCTCCCAACCTTGAAAAACAACTTGTGATGTAGTGGGTTTGGCTTCAACACCATTGACAATGCTCCAAACATTATACCCTTCCATTAGAGTATGCATCTTGAACTTCAAATTTACATAATTGAAATCATCTAACATATTGAATTCATTAGATAAGAATCCATGAGTTATATCATTTGAAAATACAAATAATAAAAATATATTTAAAAAAAAAATTACAAATGAATTGATGGCAAGTATTAAACTACACACGAAGCAACATATTAAGTCTAAAGAATGTCAGTCAACTCTGAATGTTTAACACTTTTATAACTAAAAGTCAAAACTTAATGTGTGTGATTTAAACCGTTCCTGAATTAACTGCAGCTTATATTCCTTCACAACTGATCAATGACAGAGTCTAGCAACTTTCTTTACTCCTCTTTTAAATAGTGGGCAGACTAGATGCCCAAATACAAGATCACAATCTTTATTACATGCTAAATTTCAACAAAGAAAATATGTAGCACTTATAGCTTCTCAAAACTCACATGATAGATTTCGGTTCCTTCAGACTCTAGTGGAGACACAAAAATCAATCACTTAACCAAGCATAGCAGCGGCATTGAGAATCTTTTGTCCTCCGATCTTTCTTGGCAGCTTCTGCTCAAGCACATACTAGGCAAAATTTAATCGACAACAATTCCCCCCTTCCTCCTTTATCATGGATGATATCTTATACTTATTCGAACAACAATAATCCTTTGAAGGAATGTATCTCTTCATACAAATGCAACTCTCCGTTTATTCTTAATCGCACTTATTTAGGAAGTCATTACTAACTATAACCATAACCTTTAATATCAGATTTTCTAATGACTAATCATATTTTATTACCTTGTTGTTCAGGACTTAGTACATGATTTTCCAAGAGACTACTCTCTTCCTAAACTCGTGCCACTTCACAATTGACTGATTTGTTTATATTTTTGGTTTGTTAATCAAATATTGTTTAATGCTTGATCAGTATTCTATTCATTCTATATGCATCGATCACTAAGTCTTGATACTAACCACCCAAGCGGTGCCTTTAATAGTTATTGACTTTAATAATAAATGAAATATGAGATATTAATAAATAATATAAATATTTAAGATATGAAATACATTAATAATATTAATACTTAATAAATATGAAATATAAATCTTATTAGTCATTAATAAGATTTATTATTGATCATCACTAATATGTATCTTATTTATTATTTAAGATTTGATTTTATCATTCATTTATATATTATAATTATGCTATTTCATTATTATATTAATACTGAGTTCAACTTAATAATAAATTATATTATTATTTATTCGTTCATTAATTTTGTTTCAGAGTGAGGATATTACATATATAAGAGAAACATAATATTGTTATGATAAAACAATAGATAACTATTTAAGGATAAAAGGGGAAATGATGGTCACTCCTAGGACGTTCGGTAGCAAGAATCCCCCTAGATGGGCGGCTAGCAAATACAAAACCAATAGCAAACTGATCTCCAAGGCCAAGCCCCTCACCAAAAAGAAAAAGTTGTCGGCTAAGGATCACAACCCGAAGATTACATACCAAGGGATTAAACTAGACATCCCTATCAATGTCCAAAAAGAAAGACATGGGACCATAGCCAATGAAGAGAGCTATGGAAATCAGAAGGCTAGTAGTCTGATTAATATGGTCATGGAAGCTACCAGAAGCCAGGAGAGCTACTAGAAGTGGGTCGAGCGAGAAATTGATACCCTCAAAATGGGGGTTACAGAAATAATTGATATTTTCACTGCTTCCCCTGAGCCCAACAAACCAGAGAAACTCATGATTATGACACAAAAACTCTCCCAGAATGTTGAGTTGATGAAATGCAATCACGAACAAAGGATTGATAACGTGGAGCAATTCATGGCTAAGATTAAGAAAAATCTCAAGAACCTGGTCGACATTAGTAAAGAAGCCATGAACAACAACATTGAGAGGCTTGAAAAGATTAATGCCATGGTTGCTGATTATAGATCCTATCACAGTGAACTGGTGAAAGATCTTGGAGGAGATGATATGGCTGTTGGAGACGGCAAAACCACTGGACCCAGTTCCAGAACTAGGAGCAGAAGCAGCAACAAGGGCACCTCCAAATTCATCATGGAGGAGCTTGAGGAAATCAACAGGATTTTCATCCAAAAAAATAAGGATCTGGTGCTCTCACTTAATTGAGAGCTTTTTCTTTTGCTTTCGCTTATTTGTCTGCATTTCCTTTGTTTTTGTTTCTGTTCAGGGTTGCTCTCCTGTTTTGCTATCGTTTTTTGTCAGTTTGGCTGTTGGCCGGCTGTTGTCAAACTTTAAGTTTCAATCCTTGTAAAACTCATTTATCTTTATCAAAAACTATTTAAGAATAAAAATTGACAGAGTGCACAAACATTTTATTTGGATAGAAGAGGCCGAAGTGACGCTCCGTCTCATCCCCTGTTTTCAAATTCTCTTTAAAAAGAGCAAAGATGAAAACCTCCATGCTTTTTCCAGGTCTCTCGGACGTCCCTGCATTAGACAACACGTGTTTGATCAGATTATTGTTGTACGTCAGGGCATTTTCCATGGTAGCAACATAAGCATTTTCTCCAGTTCCATAAGACGGCCATCCACTTCCAGTAACAACAATTGGTATGTTCGTAAATCCCAGGGCTTAAGAACATACATTCCATACTCAGGCTTTTCCAGAGCCTGTTCGCCCACAACAATGTATTTTATCATGGTGGCAGGATAGTACGCCCGAATATTATCATCGACCGACTTATCTGCCGCTTCCTGGTTGGAGGAAATGTTCGACACACAATAATTTCAATGCCAGAATTAGCATAGGCTTTTACTGTCTCAGGCTGTGCATCATAAATCCTCAATTTCCCAAAATTGTTGTTCTGCATTAAAACTACTGCTTCCTCCGGGGAAGGTAAATTGTCTCCCGACATTCCATTGTTCACTTCTATTTTATTATTAAGTAACGAGATTGACAAATCAGTACCAAATAAATTACCACCTCCTCTTCCTCAGGCAAATTGTTGTCTCGTATCAGGGCATTGCTAACAGCTACTTTGTTACAATCTGCAAAAGTAGACATAGTTCAATATAAATGAATATAGAATAAAACACCCGTTCACACCATATTTAAAACTTTGTTACCTCCAGGGATTGAATTGCAGAGGATGGTCATGCAAACACATAGAATCAGGAGAGTCCCTCATGCTCAAGCCCGGCCACATTATGCCTTACTTTTCATAGATATGTATAGGGGAATAAGGTTTTATATAAATGAGGGGAATGCACCCTCGCCACAGATTTAGTCAGAGTCGAATTGAAAGTAACAGTCGGCGACCACGATAATGTCTGTCGGGGCAGGTGTTTTTCTTTTCTACGTTATTAATAATGTAGTTGGGTTATTGGTGAATATAGTTGCGTCTTAAATATTATATATATATTTTTAAAATTTTATTGTATATGTTTTATCTTTTATTCTATCAAGATAATTTGGAGCTTTTCTATATCTTTTTGTTTTGTGATCAATAGACCATCATTATTTATTTATTTTCATGATATCAAAATAAATTATATCAATGAAAATTTTGAACTAATCTAATTGTTGGCAAAAGTTGTGAAATCTATATTCATGATATCAAAATAAATTATATCAATGAAAATTTTGAACTAATCTAATTGTTGGAAAAAGTTGTGAAATCTATATTAAGTTGTGAAGAAATTCTCTTTTAAATTAAAGAGAAGTATATAATATTTTTGTCACCTAATTGTAGTCCTTCAACATATCTAAAGAACAATGTGAGAACATATTTAAAATGATTAGTAATATGTAGTAGGAGAATGAGATTACATACATATTATGAAAAAGAGGTAGGAATTAAAAGCATTGTTGTATGTACTTTGTGTTGTCTATATATCAAAAAAGATTCACATGAAAGAAATACATTAAAAATATTGTGTTCATCTCATAGATGAAGAAACATATAGATCATAAAAAGTAAAAGCTTTTTTCTATTGATTTCCACAAAAAATTCTAAAAGCTTCCTCTTTTTAAAAAAATTAGAAATTAAAATTTTAAGTACATGTTCGTGGAATTTTTCAAAATCTTGATGAATTAGTTTATGAGAGCTGTCTAATAGTCTTTATCACTTTTTACAATAGTCATGTAAAAGTTATCAATTTTTTTTATAAAGTAAAAATTTATGTGAAATTTGATTTGAAAATGAACTAATTTTAGATATTTTGTAGGGGTAATCATTTAAACTTTTTAAAATTATATATTTTTTAAAGTAATATTTTATATTAAGTGTATTGTTAGTTGAAATTGACATTTATTTATTAAAATAATTTAATACAAAAATAGATGTGTGTGGGTCTTATTTGAAGGGATAGGGGGAGTATTTATTGTAGAGATCTCCAAAAAAAATTTGTTAATCCTTGTTTATATTTTTTTTGTGCAAAATATGGTATGAAAAATGATGTCTAGCAAGCTACTTCTCGTATTTGAAGGAGATGATTTTTTTGGATTAGATATCAAAAAAACATTACATAGCTTCAGCAAAAAAGACCGAGTTCAACAGTAGCCGAGGCACCAATAGAAGGTGCATATACAAAATACATAGTTAATGTGCACCTCCAAAAGAACAAGGATTACAAATGTTATACATATTTATAAACAAAATTGACATTATAGCATATTAAGCAACAACTAAGGAATTAAAATTTCAGCATCTGGTGAGTTGTTGTTTCCCATAGGTGGGAGCCATGCCACCTAGCCCATAGTTCCTTCCTATCATACTTCCACCCGACCATCAAGCGATTCTTTCTTATGAGGATGGGAGGTGCATTCACTGATCAGACTGGCCTCCTTCTAGATGATCTCCATATGCATTTCTCTACGAACCATTTGCCTCATGAAGGCCACCAAAGCTTGTTCAAAGGCTGCTTTGTCTGGTTCATCTCTCTCCCAAGTGAACCTATGTGAAAGTTCACAGATGTACACAGTAGTGGCCCCGTCCTTGATCCATCTATCAAACTTGTCCGAGTCAAGTTTAAGCACAACAGTGACTTGCACAGAAATAGAATGAGCAATGAGTCTCCTAAGAGACTCAGTGAGGTGCCTAGTATTGCTATTAAAGATGTCATCATTGTGATACTTCCATATTAGCCACAAAACTTCCAAAGAAAAACAAGACCAAAAGACATTAGCAATCCTCTTACGACCCTTGACATAGCCTAGAACAAAATCTATGAACTCAAGAGAACCAGACTCTAAGTTAAAACCAAATATTCTCCATATTTCCTTAGAAAAATGGCATTCAAGGAAGATGTGTTTCACAGATTCAGGTACTCTACAAATGCTACAGTTTATTAAAGCACCTTCCTTATTTTTTATGGGAAGTTTATTTAGCAGTAATTGCCAACCAAAGAATTGTTTTTTAGGTTCATTATGGGCCATCCAAAACATACTTAGACAATCATTCCAAGTCTTCAGTTCCCAGTCTAGGTCCCAGAATTTATTAAGGTGCAGAAAGATGGAATCAGACTTGGTGAGTGTGGAGTGAATGCACTTGGCTTTTATGGAAGGGAGAGGTGTGTCATCTATCTAGCAGAGCACAGTCATGGGGGGGGTGAGGGAAAGGTAAGTGCGGGGGGGGAGAGCAGAGCCTAATGCCAATCTAAGGATGTTATATGTCTTGTTCTAGGATTCCAGGATAGAAAAGGTGCTTTGCAACTCCTCCCATGATCTGAGTTGGTTGTTTGTAAACAGCTATTCAAAATTTTTAATACCCCTATTATGCCATTTCAATGCAGACCAACCTTGAAGTGTGGCCAACGGTTTTCCATTATGGAATAAATTCTACCATATTGATCTGTTGTCAGCAATATTCCCCTATTTAGTGCCATCAATTTTGGCATTCACCAAGTGCCTCACTTGTTCCCAGGCCTTCCATAGGGACTGGAAGATATTAAAACCAGCCGAAGCTACCTCAAACTACCCCATAAGACTATCCAATGATGGGAGGTCCTTCCATTTCTTAGCTTTCTTAGGAACAAAGCATTTAATATTATTCCTTATAAGCACTTTCCATGGTTCATTGTCTTCCACGGCCTTAAGGATCCATTTGGAAGCAAGAGAAATACCTTGTAGCTTTAGGTCTTTCAACCCCATCCCACCAGAAAATTTATTCATAGTGCACCATTCCCACTTGACTGCATGTTGTTTCTTAGTTCCCTTGCCATCTGACCATAGGAATTCACTAATCAACTTTTGGACATGATTAAATTGGTAGTTCTTAAATAGCCAGGCTGATGAGAAATAGATATTATAAGAGGCTAAAAATTTTTGACAGACCTGGAATCTTCCAGCTAAGGAGAGAAAATTCTTATTCCACTTTGAGAGTTTCTTATCTATCTTGTTCCTTACCCATTCCCACATTTCTTTTAGATTTGGGAGGATGGAGAAAGGAATACCTAAATATTTTACAATCTATGTTGGGCCCACCAAATTAAGATAGAACTTCTCAAGCCATCCTGGAGGGGGCTATCCTCCTAGCCAGGATTACAAAATCCAGGGGGGAATCCAGGGGGGAATACTAATGATTGAAGCATCTGAATGATATACTCCCATTCTATCCTGTCATATGCTTTCTCAAAATCTATGAGCAACATGGCTCCACTCTGCCCTGATTCCTTTGCCCAATGCAGGGACTCCCAACATGTAATTAAGTTTTCTAGTATGTATCGTCCTTTAACAAATCCGGTTTGAGTATTGCTGACAATCTTAGGTAAGATCTTTTCTAGTCTGCATGCAACCAACATAGCTAAGATTTTGTAGGACACATTCAACAGTGTGATGGGTCTCCAATTTTTAATTAAGGTTTTGTCTCCTTCCTTAGGGATGATTTTTATTAGACCTTGATTAACATTCTTGCCTAAGGAGCCACTATTTATCACCTCAGTGTATAGGGAGTAAAGATCATCAACAATCCAACCAATTTTTTCTTTATAAAATTCTACTAGAACTCCATCAAGGCCGAGGGATTTGTCATTGCTGAGAGCCAAGATAGCTCCCCTGATTTCTTCTTTTGTAATATCCATGTCAAGTACCTTATTGTCTTCTTTGTCAATAAGCTTGGGAACTAGGGACATAATAATATTTCTAGCATTCTCTTGTTCCTCCCTACCTAGTTCAGTAGAGAATAGGTTCTTATAGAACTGGGCAAAACATTCAAGAATTTCAGTTGGTTCAGATAGGTTTTTATTCTGATCCCAGATAGTGTCAATTTTTTCTCTGGCTTGTTTCATTTTAAGAATATGGAAGAAGAATTTAGACCCTCGATCTCTAGTATCTAAACAATTCAATTTTGCCCTAGCTCTCCATCCTTTGATTTTCTGATTCTACGGTCTTCTAAGATCAGCCTTGACCCTAAGAAATTGGTTAGTGAGTGATATATTCTCAGGGTCCCCTTGTAGTTCAAGTTCAGCCAATTGGAGGATTATGCAATTATAACTTGGATGCTCTGGCATCTTTTGCCTTCTTTTTACCCACAACTTGGCAGAGTGAGGTCCAAGTTTTAATATTCTGATTCCACTTCTCTATGTTGGACCATTAGGGATTACCATACTTGTTAAACATTTTGACCAGACACAAAGCACATTTCAGATCCTCATCCTGCAACAGACCAGCATTCATCTTAAAGTTCGATCTAGGGTTGAGTGTGGATACCCTATTTCCAGTTATCTTTAGTCCTATCATAATAGGGTGATGATCTGAGAGTGTGTAAGGTATGACAGCATACTGGACTCCCCCATCAATTTTATTGATTTCAAAAAAGTCTTTGTTGAAGTAGAATCTATCCAATCTGCAATAGACTCTTTTATTATACTATTGATGGTTACACCAAGTATACCATATTGATTTATACTCACCCTTCTTTCATGCTAGAGGATCTAATAAATTCATCTTGTTAGTCATCCTTTCCCACTATATTCTCTCATTGCCTTTCCATTCTACCTTATTACCGCCCTATTTATCTTGAGAATTTATTACCATGTTGAAATCCCCACCCAAGAACCAAGGGATGTCTTCTAAATTAGTAATCCATTCCCACATATTTGCCCTTTCCTGGTAGTCATTGGAGGCATAAATTGAACATATGCCAAAGGTGGAGTTTCCATTTTGAATGATAGCCCATACTTCCCTAGCACAGGGGGATTGCCCCCATTTTTCCACCTTATTAGCCTAGTTAGGGTTTAATAATATTGCAGCCCCTCCTCTTCCTTTAGGATGGTTGGTATAAAAGGGGGTGGCCTCCCTCCAAATAGATTTTAACCCAACTTCCAAGGTGAACCCCACTGATTTCAACTCCTTGAGCATAAGACAGTCAATATCTTTGTGCATGTTTAAAATCTTTTGACCACATATTTCCTATCAAGGGCCTCAAAGCCTCTGATGTTCCATGAAATGGCTTTTAACATTAGGAGGATTGTTCAGTAGTATCTATCGGGGACTTGAACCCCTCAAAGCATTTGGACCATTCCTCAGGATTAAAGAGGTGACTGGCATCAAAGGCCATTGTTGAGAGTGGTCTACCTCTTCTTTTCCTTAGTTCAGAGAGTTGTTCAGGTCCCATTGATTCCTTCCTAATTGCCACCTCTTTGGATACTTTAGGGGATCTTTTCCTTCTTTTTTTCTTGGATTTAATCCCTGTTAAGTCCCCTTCTCCATTATAAGACCCAAAGTCAAAGACTCTAAGGTCTGGGGAGAATGGCTTTTCCCCACCATTTTTGTTAACCTCACCTTCGTCTAGTTCCCCATAGAGTCCAGGTCCATGACCATCCTCAATGGCTTGGTCAGAGGGGGGGTGGTTAGCCCCAAAACCCCATCAATGTCACCTGATGCTAATTCAAGGGGTGTAGTAGAATTGTGTGTTTCCTCCCCCTCAACCATGGCCTCCAAGGAAGTATTTGAATCAGCAGTAGTGGGAGTGGTGTTTGTTTCCCCAAGGATGTCCCAATTGCCCCTACATTCAACCCCTAGATTTTTAGTGCATATGGCATTGGTGGTATCCTGAAGGCCACCATACTCCCCTTTAATCAAGTCATGGAGGAAGGGCATGGTACTGGCTTCAATTTCTTTTTTCTGAATGCTTAAAGACTCTTCAAGTTGTCTTCTAAATTCTGCAATAGTTTTCAACTTTTCAAGGACAATTTGCTGAGCATTTTGGGTCCTGGGTCCACCAAGTTTAGTGGGGAAACTAACCATTTCAGGTTCCATAGAGCTAGGGGTAATGTTGGCCAAGTTGGCCTCTTTTATGGCCTTCTGATATTTGGCCAAAGAATCAACTATCGAGGGAGGAGCACTAGGTGGGCTAGAGTAGCCTTGAGGTTGGTGGCTAGTCGGTGGGGGATCAGTGGTAGGTGGGGGTGGCAGATTGGTAAGGTTAATTTGAGAGTGGATGGAAGGGCAGAAGTTGGGTGTTCAGTGTGTATTGGGAGAGGAGTAGAGTCATTTTGTTTAGGGTTTGAGAGGGCCTCGGAGGCAGATTGTTTAGAGTGTCGAGCAGAGGTGTTCTTGGATTGAGTGATATTCTTTCCTGCTAATAGAGGGCAATTTTTAAGGAAGTGTCCACTTCTCCTGCACTTATGACAAGCATTAATCCTCCCAAATACTCTAAAGGACAAGAGAATAGTTGACTTTCTATGCATATATCAATTATAGAGGGAAGAGCTGAGCCAGGGTTGAGGGCGATAAGCACTCTCACATCCATATGGGGTAGTAGGGTAGTAGAGGAATCAATTTTGATTACCTTACCTAGGGGTTCAATAAATTTGGATATACAGTTCCATAAAAAGGGTGGTATGTTTTTAATAATAACCCATTTAGGGTTAGACAATGCCATGATTTCCTCCTTACATGCAATGGGATTCCAAGGGATAGCCCTAAAACAAGAATTTCCAACATTCCAGAATTGTTTTTCTAACACTTTCTTTTGGGTTTCTTTATCATTAAAAAAAATAAGAAACAATCCTTTTTGCAACATTCTACAAAACTAAAAATGGATGCCAATTTTTGAAAACCAAACATCTTGAAACCACCTATTCAGATACTATCTAGACGACATTCTATCTACATCAAGGGTTGCTAAAAAAATTGCAAAATCCCTAAGTCAAGTTATTTCCTTAGAAATACATTCTACCATGGAAGCATTAGGTTTAATGACAACTTTAGGTACCGAGGCAACCTCACCTTCTTCGCGGGTCTGGTTTATGGTTGCATCTTGGGAAGACTCTGACTCAAACCTTGCATCCTCCAAAAATATGGTGGAGTGCCCTTCGAGAGCCTGCCAAAATGATTTCTTCCCTTCGGCGATGTTCTGATAATTTTTCCTCCCTTTTGCGGTACATGCATTGGGTTTATTGCCTACCCCGACTTTATTTTTCTCCACTAATGGTGACACGATGGAAATTGAATGTGGGGGCCTCTCGATATGTCTGGAAGCCCTCAGACAGAGAGCGAACCTACTTCCAAGGACTGTTCATTCGTCCTTCGTTGTAGAGCCAACCATCCTTCTTGTTTTTGTTTTTCTCTAAAGTGTATGTGAAATGTGTTTTATTTGAAGGAGATGATTACATATTAATGTACCAAGATATAAATCCTACTCAAATTTAAAGATTTAAGAAATCGTATAGTAATGGTATCTAAAAATAGTAGATATAAATGTGATTAATGCATTAAATGTTCAACAAAAATGGGAGTGTAAACAAAATGTAAAGAGAGACAATAAACTCCTATATCTAATTCATGGTGCAATAGATCAAATAATTATATTTATGATAAATGGCCCTATTCATTCTAATAAAGCATGGAAAATACTTAGTGATGCATATCGAGGTATGAAATTTGCAAAATTATAGACAATGAAAAAAACAATTAAAAAATGTAAAGATGACTAAATCTGTGAAAGATTTTCTAACAAAGGTAGAAGGTCTAGGAAGTCAAATAAGAGTTTTAGGGGAATATGTGGACAATGAGTATGTCATCAAGAAACTTTATAGGCAAAATGACAGAGGCTTGAAATTATATTGATATAAATAATTACATTAGTGCAGCATCCTAAAATTGCACCCTTTGCAATTTTGACCGCTTTTGGGGCCCTCACCTTAGTGTTCTCATCCTCATGCTTGATCGGGACCTATTTATGTCTCTACCATGCAATAAATGTCATATTTTTATCTTGTACCTTGTTAGGACCCCTTAATCCTAGCCCAATTTGGGGTAGGACTAGGGTGTTGTGCCTAGGTCCTCACTAGGACAATGGTGTCATGACATGGTCTCCTTAATTGGGGCCCAATTTGAACCCTAGGCCCCATGCAAAATTTGAGCAGGAATTACTTCTCCATGTCGGTCTATGTCAAAAATTTAATATGTTTGACAACAAGCAAGTATATAAGGACATCTTCCCCTCTTATTTGGGCATAATGAAACAATGAGTGAATAAAAAGAGAAGGCAAGGAGAACTATATTTAAGAAATCAAGCATTCAAGCATTCATCATCAAGCATTTTTAGAGGTCTTCAAGGCTGCATATTCTTCATCTATCAATTGTGGAGCAAAATTACATCATTCATTTGCAAGCATGTGTGCCTGATTAGGCTTTTGTCATGATTCATGCCATTTCATACAAAATATGTGATTACCTTCAAGAATAAAAGCATTGTTATCAGTCATTGCAGATCTAAAGTATACATTTTCAGAATTTATTTCAGTATTTGCAACATTTCATTCAAGGTTAATTCCTCAACCAGGGTTTGACCTAGGCAAGCCCCTATTCCCAACCTATTTCCCTTTCTTTCTGTGTGCAAGAAACAGTTGCACAATTATAATTCTCAGAATAAGCTTCAGACATAGAGGTAGAACAACCCTTTTGGTGTGCAGAAAATTCAAAGGACCGTGTTGCCACATCATGGTCCCTTCTTTTTCAAGGAAGTTTTGCAAGGAAGATCTGAATCAGCTTATATTACTCAAATCTAGTTGCACAACAAAATCTCAAACCCGTAGCTCATTATTTTTCTCAATTTTGTCTTCAATTTCAACACTTTACCCTAAATTAGCATTTTAACTTACAAAAGAGGGAAAAACACATCATAATCAATAAATCCACTTAGTATTCAATCCTTATTTGATTTGTGACTGAATCTAATGGATTCCTCCCCTTTTTTGAATGTAAAGGAATTACTCCCCCAAAGCAAAAATTGATTTGGTGATTTCTCCTTATATGTTGCAAATTGCCAAATCAAATTTTCCTCTTTACATTTTGGTGAACACAACTCCTTACAATATTATTTTTTATTTATATTCTCAAATTTGATTTTTTATGCAATTTAAACTTCAAGTGTTCATTTACAAGTTTGATTTCCTCGCAAATTTTTAAAATTTAGAGGAATTTCACTAAAACCCTAAATTTTTATTTCAAAATTGAGCTTGTGAATTGCATAATTTGGATAAATTGTTTCAAATATGAGTGTTTTTCAATTTAAAAAATTAATTTTTTTACTTTCAAGTCAAAGTTCACATTTCAATTTTAGAATTAAGTGGTTTATTCAAAAACCCTAATTTTTTAATTTTAAAAATTGAGCTTGTGGGTTGTTTAAATTTTGAATTTCCTATTTCAAATTTGCTTCAAATTCAAAATTGCAATTTTGGATCAAACTTCAAATTTTAATTTTAAAATTAAGTGGTTAATTAAAAAGACCCTAATTTTTAAATTTAAATTAACACTATGCATTTCCCAATTTTGGATTCATCATTTTCAAATTTCAACCTTGGATCTATTTTTAAATTTAAAATTAAGAGGTTCTTTTTACAAGGCCCTAATTTTAAATTTAAATTTCTTGTGGACAATTTTAAATTTTAGTTTTAAAATTAAGTGGTTAATTAAAAGAGGCCTAATTTTTAGATTTAAAATGATTATTTCAATTCCCAAATTTCAACATCATATTTTAAGTTTAAATTTTAAATTTAAGAGGTTCATTTTTTTTACAATGCCATAATTTTAAATTAAAATTTTTGTCTCCTAGAGAGTAATTTTAAATTTAAATTAAAAGGTTTTTTTTTTTAATATTTTTTTTTTTCATCAAGTGCTATCAAGGTGGGGATAGCGCCCTATATTCATCAAAAGGAAATCTTACATATGATCAATAGCCAAACAATCCAAACAAACTACTACATCAGATTACATTAGCCTAAGGATGGTGGTCGCCCGCATGCCTAAGGTCACCACCTTGTCAATACTACCTTTCGATAACCACCCATCTTCTTTCATCATCATCCTTCTAAAAGGACCCGAGTCTTCATTCCTAACTCCAACCTGGAAGACCTCGCATGCTTCCGCCATAAATTCAAACTTTCTCATTCTGAGAGCTTCAACTGCGAGACAAATTTCATCTTCTGGGTCTGAACACTCCACATCAGAGAGATTGGTCGCTGGGTTGAAATAAGGGCCCAATATGTTGGCCCACTCCTCCTCCACCTCCGGCACTACTCCCCCCATAGCTTCCACATCTTCTTCCCTCACAAATCCTTCTAGTTTCTCCATCCAAGCTTCCTTTGACGGTGGGACATCTACCAGAAGGCACAATATGATCTCATAGACATATCTGTCTCACCAAAGCCTCTCTTCACTGAATGCATCGTCAAGCACTCTCTAAATAGCTCTTTTCCCTTCAATGTCTATATCGAATAGACGTTCGCACTGGGCTTCCAATGTCTCCTCGCGACAGAGGCAACTAAGACCAAATCTGTGCACCACCTTGTTTAACCAGGAAACCACATTCTATGCTACCTTCTCTTTGCTATATAGAGGCCTTGATCTTCTAGAATCCTTCGATCCTTTACCACTTCCTGGATCTTCCTCTCACAGGATTTCAAAACCAGAATGGAGATGTCATAGACTACTATCAGCCCGCATGAGAAAAGTAGATAAGATCGTACCCCTCTTACCCCAATAACAAAAGGAATCCATAGATTTCAACCTATTCTCGCCCTAGGAATATGGGCTCTATCCTCAAGCAATCTTTGTTGGATATCTCTGTTCCCTACATTTGCAGGTGATATGACTACTGGCAATGTTCCAGCTATCATGTGATTAGCAAGGAGGTCTGCCACTTTATTACCTTCGCGATATGTATGTTGGAATTGATAGTCCATGAACTTTTGAAGGTGCCCATATATTCTAGGAATCCAAGCATTTAAACGCAAATTTGTAAACTGATGATTGATAATCTTGCTAAGGATGACTTTTGAGTCCCCTTCTATCACCACCTTCTTGATATCATTTGTTGCTATCCATTTTAGCCCTTCCTCTAAAGCTATGATTTCCGCTATGTTATTTGAAACAAACCCCACTTGGCCACATACTGCCCCCACTAAGTTTCCCTCCTCATCTCTTACTACCGCACCAAAACCATAAGCTCCTGGGTTTCCCTTACTAGCTCCATTGAAGTTCATTTTTTTCCATCCGTTAGGGGGGGGCTTCCACTTGACCTTTCTTCGCTCAATTGATTTACCTCCTTGAGTATGGCTACTGCTTTGTTTAAGTTTCCAAGCTTGCTCCATCTCCATATCCCATTTGGAGTAGTATTTGAATTTGCTAATGAAAATCTTGCCGTTAATTATTTCTTCTATAGCCACTTGAATTTTATAGAGCAGGATATCGACATCCATCTCTTCCTCCCTAAAAATATTCCTGTTTCTTTCCTTCCACATGTGCCAAACCACCAATGATGGGCTAGTGAGCCACAAGCTCCCCCACTTTGAATGGTTACCCCCCATCAACTAGGCAAAAATGAAATCTTTAAATGTACAGTTATATACCATATAGTTCTGTAGCTACATCTTCAGCCAATCCCAACAATTCCTTGAATAAGAACAATTGAACAAAATGTGATATGTTGTTTCTTCCTCATTTTTGCAAAGGAAATAGTTGTTGGGCCCTGCTATACCTACTAATTTCAATTTGTCGCTTGTTAGGATTCTTCCATGCAAGGCGATCCAAATAAATGCCCTGGCTTTGGGTAACACCCATTTATCCCAACATAAGGCAGAAGGCCAATTTCTATCTTCCTGGCTCTTTCTTTGTAACTTGTATTCTAAACTAACCTTATAGGAACCTGATTTAGCCGCATTCCATATGAGGGTGTCATTTCCACCTGCCATGTGTACAATCCTGCTTTTGAGGATTTCGGCCACCTTCACACTATTTGCATTTTGCATATCACCAATCCTTTTCCACCTTGTTGGACTGTTTGGGTTGCACTCCTCTTGGAGATAATCTACCACCCATACGCCCATAGATGCTTCCATTTTGTTAATCCAATCTTTTCGCGTGGTGATCTTCATCTTTTGCCAAGGGAGAGCCCTTCTCCCTTAGCTTTCCTCATAAAATCAAAAACGTTGACAATTCCCTTCTCTTTGGCACATTCTTCCCTTTTTTGAGGCTTGCTTCTCCTTCTTCTGAGTCCTTTAGCCTTTCCCAACAGGATGTTCACCAATTGACTGATACACCTCAGATCCACATTATCCAAGGCATCCTCCTAAAAGAAATCCTCTTCAATATCCTTGTCCAGTTCAAACTCTGTATCGGATAAACCTTTGCTAAACTTAGTTATTCTAGGGGACAACATATCCTCTTCTCCTTCCTTGGCTCCCGTCTCAGACTGTTTGGAGGACTCCCCTCTCGCTACTCATTCTGGAGGAGCCTTTGCTTGCCTATTCTCTAAATGCGGGTCTACTCCCCCGCACATTGCTGAAGATAGTTCTTTTTGTTTTTGCTGAAGAGATTGATCTTCTTGGTTATCAACTGAATTCATAACCATTTTCTCTAGTTTCCTCATCCACCGTTGTGCAGGTTTTTTGGTAGGATTCCTAGCTTTTCTAACAAACAATCTACAATCCCCTACACCGTGTGACTTGCTACCGCACCTGGAGCAATTACGAAACTCTCTGTCAATCTCTAGCTTCTGTCTCCAGCAACCATTAGCAAATTGAAGCATGATATTTTCTGGGATTCTTTTGACCACCACTATTCTAATTTTGACTGATTTGCACAAATTGTTCTCATCATCGAAATTGATTTCCAGCACCGTCCCAAGCATCCTGTCGATTTTCTCCAAGTAGGCTTCACTCCAATATTCAATTGGCAGATTATATAGATATACCCATATTGGGCTTGAATAAACCACTAAAGGGATGGGGTTGAAGTTAGGTGTCCAGGGTTGTATGTACACCGCATACTTCTCTACAAACCAGTTCTCCTGATTAAGAATACGGTCTCTCTCTGAGTGGTTTTCAAAGAGCACCACGAAAAACCCATTTGGAATGAATTTAATGACTATGTGGTCTCCCCACTTCTCTTCAACCCAATGTCTAATTTTTTTTCTTGGTCAGTTTAGGCCGATGGTCTCCCCACTTCATATCTTCCACATATTTATGTTGTAGAATCTTAGCCCATTTGAGATGTGATTCCTTAAACATTCTCTAGACAATTTTAGCTCCTAGAGCCTCATTTTAGAGTTGTCACCTTCTAATCCCAACCCCTCCAAACTCCTTAGACTAGAAAACCATCTCCCACGAAATTAGTTCTAATTTTTCATTGTCTGAATTTTCCTAATTGAAATAATTCCTCATTTCTTGATTTATCTTTTGATTGGATTCAACAAAAATAAAGAAACAAGACATTAAATATATCGATATAGCTAAAATAAGCTCCTTTAACATCTCTATTCTCCTTTTCCAATATAGCCACCATCCTCTCCACAAAGCTACTCAATTATAAATTCTTTCAAAAATTGACTCACATAGCTCATTCATTCTAATACCTTTGTCTAATGGCATCCCAAGCTATGTGCATGGTAGTTGTCCCTTCTTGAAACCCAACAACCTAATAATTTCTTTCTCCTTACTTTCTAAAGTGAAAAGGAATAATATTGTGTATTTGTTTGTTCCCACTTCCTATCCTAAAGCCTTTGAATACAAGTTTATAATTTCTTTAGTATGCCTTGCTTCTTGCCTCCTGGTTTTCCCAAAGAGTAAAGTGTCCTCAACAAATTGTTGATGTGGCATGGGTGGCAAGTTGCTAGTAACCTTGATGCATTCAATTCTACCCCTTGACACTACTTTGTTGAAGGATCTACCCAAATCCTTTGCTATGATAATAAACAAGAAAAGAGAAAGTAGGTCCTCCTATCCAATACCCATCAATAGATCAAAGAACTGTTTGGAGACCCATTTATCAAGATTGGGTATCATGGGCTTTCTCTCTAGTTAAAAATACAATCAAGACAAGTTCTAGAGAAGCCAATAAATTCCATAAATTTCAAGAGCAATCTCCAATCCACCTAATCATAAGCCCTTTTTATGTCTAATTTTATCAACATTCCTAGAGTTCTTGATTTTTGGATAGAATGTAAGACTTTATTTGTAAGGATGACCCCATCTAAAATTGATCTACCTAACAAAAACCTATTTTTTTGCTCTGAAATAATATTGAGTGGGATCTTTTAAGTCTATTTGCTATAGTTTTTGCTAGTATACTCCAGCTAATTGATCCTAGTAAATCTATACTTCAGGCCCTCCTAAGCACCATATCTGTTGATGTGGATGTGAAATTCACCTCAACTTAATAGATTCTCACCTAAAGGTGGGTCTAGTTTCTTGGAAGATTAAAAGAAAGATTAATCTCAAGGCTTGGTACATCAGTTATTCACCTTACGATATTCACTCAGGGTTCACATATCAACTGTTTTCACAAAGGGCTTCCTACTGTTTGACTAGAACTCATCCAACCTCATATACTCAGATGTATTCTCTCAAGCTTATTCAAATCACTTTATCTCTTAGTAAACAGAAAGAAAGAAACAATGCTAAAGTAAAAAAAATTCCCACTTATTTCTAATTTTACAATTAAATGCTTTCTTGAAACAACTAAAATTGAGAAGATATAGATTTTACAAGCAACCAAAATAAATTCACAATTATTTGCAAAACTGTGCATGCTAATGGCTTTGTCTAATAGCTTTGGCCATTTGATTTTATAGCTTGTCCTTTCATTGTTATCTTTTGTTGTATGGTTGTGGGTTGGTTGTTGGTGTGAGATTTTGCAAAGATCAAGGACACAATGAAAAGTATAAAAGAGAGACAAAATAATGACAAGAACAAATTGTATTCTCATCAATATGCAAATGATCAACTGGATTCACCAATACAATGAATATAGGTTTTCTTATATAGGAAAGGCCATATGGATGTACGAGCACATAATCATGACATGTGGCTCAATGAGAAACAAGGGTAGGTAAGAAATACTAGGGGTAGGCACCTGAGAAATAATATAATATTCCACAAGACGTGGATGACCCACCGAATGTGGAGTGTAACAGTAAAATAAGACCACAAAAGGTGGAATTTCTCCTACAAGCTATATCCCTATGTGCACACTTCCCTAAGTGTTTCAAATCCAAACTACGAAGAGATGCATTATCCTAAGTTAACTTGAGTAGAGTGTAATAATATCCATAATGAATATTTATTTGCACCAACGGCCCCCCTTAAGTGCGACTTAAGGGAATGAAGACTCAAGTCAACAATGCAAGATGGGTCCTGGCTACTAGGCCATGATAGGTACCCATGTACAAAATGCAAATTCAAGCAAAACTATGCAATGAAATCTCTCACAAACGGAGAAAACCCAGTGGGAAAAAACTCCCCCCCAAAAGAGAGATGAATGTAAAAAAGACTCTCAAAGAAGAAGGACAAAACCTCAAAGAGGAAAAAGTCCCCCCCATAAGAGAGGAAGGAGAAGTCAGCTGACCCCCCCTAATGAGACATCCTGCACCCCCAAGAGAGCTCGCAACTGCTTGAACTTACTCTCAGTGAAAGGTTTGGTGAATATGTCTGCAACCTGCTCGGCTATAGGACAATACTGCAAGTCAATGACATGGTCCTGAATCAGCTCTCGGATATAGTGCATATGGATCTCAATGTGTTTGGTCTACTAGTGCTAGACTAGGTTCTTCGAGATTGCAATGGCACTCTAATTGTCGCAATGTATAACTGTCAGTCGTGGAGTGGTGCACCCAAATTTTGTGAGAATCTACAGAAGCCAAATGGTCTCAATTGTTGTGTTAACAGCTCCTCGATACTCAACCTTAGTCAAAGAGAGACAAATAACATCTTGCTTCTTTCTCTACTAACAAATGGGGCCCGAACCAAGGTGGAAACTGTAACCTGAAGTAGACTTACGATCATCAAGATCACCAGCCCCATCGGAGTCTGTGTAACCAACCAAGCAAAATACTGTGCCTGCTGCATAGTGACTCCCATACTGATGTGTACCCTGGATGTAATGAAGGATGTGTTTGGCGGCTTTCCAATGAAGCTCGTGTAGTTCTTGCATGAAGCAGAAAACCATGCCAACTGCAAATGAAATATCAGGGAATGTGTGAGTCAAGTAAATGAGATTACCCACAAGCTGACGATACAATGTGGCATCAACTGGTGGAGAAGAACACTAAGCCTCAAGCTTGACTCCTGAAAGAAAGGGAGTCGGGGTAGGCTTACAATCAACCATATGAAAGTGCGCAAGTAGATCAAGAGCATACTTGGGCTGTGATAGTGTAATCCTGGAAGGTGACTGTGAAATCTCTATCTTGAGAAAATAGTGCAAAAGACCCAAGTCAGTCATAGAAAATTTGTCATGCAAAGCATATTTGACCCTGCTAATGATGGATGTGATGCTCCCTGTAATGATCAAATCATCAACATAGAGTACAAGTATCAAGTGAGAGTCATCCTGACACAAAATGTAGACATTCGGATCAGAATGACACTTGGTGAACCCTGCTGAGAGAACAAAGGAATCCATCGTGGCGTACCAAGCCCTGGAGGCCTGCTTGAGGCCATAGATAGATTTCCTTAGTCTGCAAACCAAGGAAGTATCCTACATGAAACCTTATGGATGTTCCATATATATCTCCTCATCAAGATCACAAGGAAGAAAAGAACTCTTCACATCCATCTAATGTATAGCCCAACCATGAGTTGCAGCAATAGCAAGTATCAAGCGAATGGAGGTCATCTTGGCTATGGGTGTAAAAGTCTTTGTATAGTCAACACTTGGAACCTGAGAGAAACCTTTCGCAACAAGCTGAGCCTTATACTTATCCACATTACCATCGGCTGCAAACTTGGTCTGATAGATCCACTTACATCAAATCATCTTTCTCCCCTTAGGGAGATGGACTAAATCCCATGTGTTGTTCCTCATCAAGGAACTATACTCTTCCTCCATAGCTTGGTCCCACTCAGGAACCCCTGATGCTTCCTGCAATGTTTGTTTATCGAAAGCGGTAGCAATGAATGCATGTGGAAGATCCTAATGTTGTGATCATTTCCTCCGTGTATTTGAAGGATCCCCAACAAGAGAACCTGCAGGCTCAAGTGTCTGTCGAGCCCAATGAGGTCTAGGTGGAGGTGGAGAATGAGGCTCCTCAACTACAAGTTGACCCTGCAGAGGTGTAACCCTGTGAGTCAAAGTTGAAGGAGTCTCATCATCTGAATCACTAGCATCACTATCCACAATGGAGGAAGGTAGAGGAGGTAGAGAGGCTAAGCTAGGAGAGCTTTCCTCAAAGTGAACACTCCTCTCAATAAACACCTCATGTGTCTCAGGATCCATCAATCTATATGCATTAACACCCTCAAGATATCCAACAAGTATGGAAGGCCGACTCTAAGGTTGAAATTCCTTGTGTTTCTACGAAGGTATGCGAGCCCATGCTGGACACCCAAAGACTCTGAAATGTCTCACAATTAGTTTCCTACTAGCACAAGCTTCAAAAGGAGTAATCCCTTGCAAATCTTTGTGAGGAACCTGATTCTGGATTTGTGTGGCACAACTAATAGCCTCTGCCCAAAAGGCAGGATCAAGAGAACATGCATGTATCATACAACTAGCCATTTCTTTGAGAGTTCTATTCTTGCATTCTACAACTTTGTTTTGTTATGGAGGGTAAGCAATAGAATGCTGAAGATCAATCCCCTCAAATGTACAAAAATCCTCAAGTCTCTTGTTCACATATTCCCTTCCATTATCTATATGAAGAATCTTGAAGAATCTTGACCACTTTCCCAAATTGCTTCTCCACATGAGTCTTGAAGGCTTGAAAACTATCAAATAATTCACTCTTATGAATGAGAAAGTAGACCCAAGTGAAGTGGGAGTAGTCATCAATGAAGGTGAGGACATAGTGGGCCTTGCTAAATGAAGGTGCTGGAAATGGACCTGCTACATCGTTGTGAACAAGTTCAAGAACTTCCAAAGCTCTCCAAGCTTTCCCCTTATCAAACTTCTCCTCGGGATGCTTGCCCATGGAACAACCTGAATATGCACCCTCTGAAAAAATTGATTCGAGGTAGACCTGTGACCATGTCTTTAGTGTTGAGCTGCTGAAGATAGTGGTAATTGAGGTGACCAAACTGCTCATGTCATAGCTTACTTTCTCAATTTTAATGAGTAAGCAAGACCCTAGAAGGATAAATTGGCACAAAGTGGGAAAATGAATAAAGCCTTGAGTTGTCATTGACTTGTCCCACTGCTACCAAGGCATCATCATCAAGTTCCTTTACCACAACTGAATCAGGTGTAAACTCAACCTTTTTCCCATTCCCATAGTGAGTGATTTGGTATATAGAGAGAAGGTTGGAAGACAAGTTAGGAACACAAAGAACATTCTCAAATGTTCCATCATCCATGTCAACTGAACATTTCCCTTCAACCTCTACTTGTGTATCATCACCTATGTAAATTTGAGGTACCTTAGATGGCTCCAATGAAGAAAACTGCTCCTTTGTAGAACCCATGTGATAAGAGGCACCCGAGTCAAGTATCCACTGTTGTGAAGAACCTGTTGTAGCCACAAATGCTTTCCCTTTTCCCTTAGACTATGAGGAAGAGGAAGGAGATGAATCCTTCTTTGTGTAGGTGGATGGCAAGTTGATGTTGTTTTTCTTAAGAAGATTTGTCAACTCATCAACTTGCTCGGTGTAGCATCGATGCTCATCATGACCATACTTCTTGCAATATGCACAAGCTGGTTTATCCTTCTTAGGTGGAGTCCCATTTTTGAAAGAGAATGAAAAATTGCCTTGTGGTGGAGAGGATGATTTCCCTTTTTCCTATTGTGGTTTTGACTTAGATTGCTTCTTTTTCTTGTTGGAATATTTTCATTGACTCCCTTGACTCCCTTGATTAGCCACCAAAGCCTTGGACTTTGAAGACTTGAGAAGCCCCATGTTCAACAACTTAGATTGTTCCAATATCAACATTTCTGTGAAAGCATCAAATGAAGGCATAATATAGGAACTCCCCACTATCAAATGATGAGTTTGGAAGCTAGACACAAATGCTACATATTTTGGTGCAAGCTTGTCCAACAAGTTGAATATCAACTGAGCATCCTTTTTATCAATTCCACAATCCTTAAGCTTTCCTCTTAGGTCATTTGCTTTGGTGACATAATCTTGGATTGTATCAAAACTCTTGGGATCCAAGTTGGTGAGCTTATTTTCAATCTTGTAACCTCTGATTTCATCAACTTGACCATACAATTTTTGAAACATATCCCAAGCCTCTTTGATTGTAGTACACTTCTCAATGTGAAAAGTGAGGTCATATGATACATACTTACGTAAAGTTCCAAGAGCCATGCAATTTTTAGTGAGCCATTCTAACCAAGCCTTAGGATCAGGCGATGTTGCTATAGTTCCATCTATGTAATGCGTGAGACATTTTTCCATTAATTTTCTTCATACTTTATTTTTTCATGATGCCTAATTATGTGGAGTTAAAGGTGGAAATTTATGAGGACTCATTGCAAAAAAAATGAAAGAGCACAAGGAAAGAGAGGCACAATCACACAAGACACCCCCCCAAATTCACTCAATCAAAGAACCCCCCCAAAAGTGATGATTTGGCACTTTATACTTAGTGTGTGTACAATGGGCCACTTGCAAAAAATGGCAAAGTGGACTTCTGATTTATAAGGCCAAAAGAGACTCAAACTAAATATGATCATAGATTATGAAAGTAGACAAAAAAATATGCACTTTAAAAAAAAACGGCACCTGAAAAGGAGGTCGGATGAGCTCAAACGAAGCCTTTGAAGATGCAAAATTGACGATTGGACAAGTACAACTGAGAGAATCCAAAAATTCTGAAAACCTTATGTACCAAAATCAAAAAATAACCACACCACTACAAAGAGCATGAAAAATTAGCCGAAATAAAAAAAAAAATGCACCCAAAAAGGATCAAAATTGAGCAAGTTATGAGCCTCCAAAGTTGACCCAAAAATCCAAACTGCTCAATGGAGAGGGGTCTAATTTTTTTTTTAAAAATGCTCACTGGGCACTGACTAGGCAGCTGAATATGCGCTATTGACTGGGTGTTGACTGTACGCTACTGACTGGGCGTTGCTGACTGAGCAGAAGGTACGGACCCACAAAAAAAAAAAATTTATTTTATATTTTTCAAACAAAACTTTTTCAAAACTGGAAAAAAAAATTTCAGATTTTTTTTTTTGTTTGAGATCCAAAAATTTCGTATCGTACCGCCCGAATTGGGCAAAAAATCCTCCAACACCCAAAATTTGATTTTTGCCAAAATAGGTCGAGTTTATACTCGATTTTTATGGAACAACCTCTCGGGTGCAATGGTGAGATTGAAAACGCTCTAAGATGCCTCCAAAAGACATTGTCCCTCAGATCCAAAAATAGAAGTCTTCTAAGATGTCTCCAAAAACCAATCAATTGAAGCCCCAATGGCTCTGATACCAAGTGAGATTTTGCCAAGATCATGGGCACAATGAAAATTATAAAGGAGAGACAAAAGAATGACAAGAACGAACTGTACTCTCATCAATATGCAAATGATCAACTAGATTCACCAATACAATGAATATAGGCCTGCTTATATAGGCAAGGCCATATGGATGTATGAGCACACAATCATGACATGTGGCTCAATGAGAAACAAGGGTAGGTAAGAAATACTAGGGGTAGGTACGAGAAATAATATAATATTCCAGAAGAGGTGGATGACCCACCGAATGTGGAGTGTAACAGCAAAATAAGACCACAAAAGGTGGAATTTTTCCTACAAGCTATATCCCTATGTCCACACTTCCCTAAGTGTCTCAAATCCAAACTACGAAGAGATGCATTATCCTAAGTTAACTTAAGTAAAGTGTAATAATATCCATAATGAATATTTATTTACACCAATAATTGGTTTCTTAAGTAATATTTTTTTGTAGCATTCTTCTATGAGTGGGCTTCGATCCCCACAAAATCTAATGCTTTTGGGTCCCTTCAAAACCTATTGTATGAGGTTTCAAGTCCCCCTCAAAACCTTTTGTTTCCTTAATTAAAATAAAAAATAAAAATATGGAACTCTATAGAGGTCTCTTGAAATTTGTAATTTGTGTTCCACTAACTTAAAACAGTTTCATAAAGGTAGGTTTATAGCAAATTCCACAATGATAGTGCCAAGGCATTTAATCTCCTACAGTTGGTGAATAAAGGTTTAGGTGGTGGATACTGGAGATAAGACAAATCATAACACAATTTCTACAACAAATAGTGAAGATGAGGACAAATCATATTACAAACAATGAAGATAATATTATCTACCACTGGTGGTGAAGGAGGACCAATCTTTAGCAAACAATAGGAGAAATTATTATTTATTCCAACAAGAAAATGATCTAATTCTCCATGTTTTGTTATTTAAAAATATTTTAATTTATGTTATATTTGGAGTAGGTGGATCTTTTCTCTTACTCCTTGTTTCCATGTATCATTCTCACTCATAGATGCAATGACCATGTAGAGGACATTATACAAGCTTGTTTGAGGGAAATTCTAATTAATATTCTTCCAGGTAATCCTTTGAGAGAGTGCATGAAAGGAATTCCAAGTGTAGAGCCTCTGAAGCCTGTTTTATTCTATATTAAGCTTTATCCACTAACATGAAAAGAAACTTGAATAATATTCATTAAGTAAAAAAAAAAAACCATCAGTTGGCTACACAAGTCAAATTGAAGAGACACAAATATTAGAAAAACATGATGATAATATTTCCTTTGTGAATCATGCTCTAAATATGTGGAATAAGAGTAGGAGGCAAGGGGTAGGAAATCATTCTCAAAATCAACCCCCAAAAAATAAATAAATTGTAATACTTTCAACCACAATCTATGGTGATTTACATCAAATCAACAAACCTTTTGTATAACCCTTTCCATTGTTAGAGATGATCAATTTTCTTAAATATTTTTGGCAAGAAGAAGGGATAGTTTTGAAGAACAAGAATGACGAGAAATTATTTGATTGATAAGTAGGAGGTATTTTCCACAACAAGTCAAACTATGGTATTTCTATAAGGGTTTGACTATGTAGTTTTTGAGTCAAGCTCATTGACCCATGTTTCATGAGTCGTGGTTCACAAGAACCCATCTCTCATGAGAATGAATGGTCCACTTAGCACTCATTGCATGTAGGTGATGCTCACAGGGGTGAAGCATTGGGCCTTGCCAAGAGGTCACCCATCCCAGTACTACTCCAACTCAAGCGCACTTAACCACAAAGTTCCCTCCAAGGTTAAACCCACTTAGCTTGCAACCGCATTTTTACTACTCCAACTCAAGAGTGCTTAACCACTGAGTTCCCTCCAAGGTTAAACCCACTTAGCTTGCAACCCCATTTTGTAAATGGGGTTGCAAGCTAAGTGGGTTTAACCTTGGAGGGAACTTCGTGGTTAAGCGTGCTTGAGTTGGAGTAGTACTAGGATGTGTGACCTCTCGGGAAGGCCCAATGCTTCACCCCTGTGAGAATCACCTAGATGCAATGAGTGCTAAGTGGAACATTCATTCTCATGAGAGATGGGTTCTTGTGAACCACTACTCATGAAACATGGGTGAATGAGTTGACTAAAAAACTACACAGTTGAACCTTGATACCACTATCAAAATTCTTTGATGTTGAGAAAAATCCAATAAGGTATGTATCCCCACATAGAAAGGAGGATCAAAAGGGAATGGATGAATAAGTATTAATGGTAGAAGAATCTATTTTAATTTGAAAAATTACTTATCTACTATATTTCTACCAAGATCAAGAATGAAGCCTCACCAATTTTCTCTTTGAGCCTTCACATTTGGAGGCTGGCTAAACCAAAGGATAGCATAATTTCCATCATCTTAAGTTAGCTTCTCACTCTTAGATGGTGTCTTGATTCAGAAGCATTTTTGGTGTTTTGGTCTTATTTTCCCTTTCTTAACTTTCTTTGTTTGTGCTGACAAATTTGAGGAATTCTTGTATTGTGAAGATTGATTTTAGAGACAACTTCATGATTTGGTGTTGAGCTCAATATGGATTATTGTCCAACAAGATTTTGAGATTATTACCAAGAATTATTCCCTTTCATAGTCAGAAGACAATGATGTCCATCTCTATTGTAGCCTAGTATAGATTGTTGTCAAATAATTCAAGACTTTGTGATTCAATAGTTTGGGATTGAGAACCCAAAAATTTAGGTTAAAGATAAACCCTTCTAAGGATCATGAAGTAGCTTAATGGAGCATCACTTGATTCAAAATTGTTTCTTCAAGAAGATATTTTCTCAAAAATATGCATTCATTATATGTAATCAATGAGTTTTCTAATGTAATCATTAAGGGTGGGTCCCAAGGCAAGGTGAATTTTATGATTTCAAGGTCACTTTTGCAATAGCAATGTAATAATGGGGGGAATATTAGCATAATACATTATTGCCTAGTGTTATTTTGTTAGTGATAGTTATGTAGATTCAAGTACATTTTATTTCTTATTTATGTACTCATCATGTTTGTTTCCTCATGATTAATATCAATCATTTTGATCTAACAAAGGGGTGAAACCAAAGCTGGAGTGAGCAGCTAAATTACTAACAATCATGAACAACATCTTGTCCCTTGTGGTAAGCTTTGAGCTGATCTCACACATTATAAAAATAAAGAGAGATAGAACAAAGGCTATACAATCTAAAATAAGGAAGAGCTTAAACAAAATGTAGGATATAAGAATAGGGCTCCCTCAATCCACTTTGACATTAGTCTCTAAATAAAAAATGCCTAGGATGATGAAGGAAGCAACACATGTTATGGTGGTCAACTATGTGCCACCACTAGTTCTCCACGACTTCTCTTGCAATTTCAAATGATGTCTTGTCCTCACTATTCCTTGACTTTTTCATCACTTTCTTGCGTACATTGTGCACATCAAACACATGATCTTTGCTCTCTACCCTTACCAATAGAGACTTTATAGGTTTTAGCATTTATGTTTATAATGGAGTGGATAGTTGATGGTATACAAGAGACAATGATCATGATTGTTAGTTGGGTGAGAGAACTTTTGAAAAAAGTTTAAATCTTAACCATGACAGTGATAACCATGACTGATGTGTCAAAACATGAAAATGGAAATGGAAATAAGACTTTGACCCATGTGGAATGTTAGATCTTAGAGTGTACTAGTTAAACCTAGCCAAAGAAAATGTCCTTCAAGATTTTTCTTGTCATTGATTACAAAATTTCCAAAGAACAAAGCATGCAAATTGAAAGAAAATATTATATTTCCTTAAATGTATGAAATCTTTTATGGTATACCTACAACAATATGTCCTCCCACTACTCATATCTCCTCCTTGGACACCTTATAGTAATGGCTTATTTTGAACTTCAACTCCTTGCTTCTACACCTTAAAAATCAAGACCTCTAGTTCAATTTATAGACACTACTAAAAATATCTTCAAAAATCCCAATATTCTTTATCACCTATTTTCCTATCACCATGCTTTTTCAAATAATAGAACCTGCCTCCTTTTCTTATTGTCTAGTTATAGTCTTTTCTGCTTAGTGGATAGCTATATTTGGCCTCCACTTATCATCCTTCTTGACACCAATTAAGAAATGTTTCTCTTACCGAAAAGAAGACAATACTAAAGTCTAAAGAAATTCCAAAAGAGCAATAATTAAATTGTAAATACATTGTATTTGAAAATGAATTAATAAATTCATTTTGAAATACCAATATATTGCATTTCTAAATCAATTATTCTATTTTAAATAGAAAGAGAGATTAGGGTTATGACAACCAACCTCTTTAGCGGCAGTGAAAATCTTTTCTCCTCCAACCTTTCTTGACAGCTTCTTCTCAAGCACATAGTAGACAAAACTTAATAGGAAGATGGCTCACAGCTCATCAACCCGCTCAATATTCACCTCAAATTCTCCAATACTACAACAACAAAAAAATTCACCTCACAAAGCAGTTCTTAAGGATAATTTTACCAAGCACAGCTTTCAAACTGTTCAAACAAGAATGAAGGGCTTTGATACAAAAATAGAATATGTTACTGCAAAGGAAAAAGATATAAGACAGCAGAGAGAATAGAGACCAAAACAGCCAAAGAACTTGGTGGACTTGTACTCATCAAGTATGCATATTTATACAAACAAAGAGACATCTACTTGCCTATAAACCTGCTAAACAGTTTGCTGTCAAACTGGTGAAGATTGACGGGATGTTTCAATACAAATTGAACGCCTCTCAGCTTATAGCGACACCTGGTGCAACTCTAATGTCACAATAGATAATATTTAATGATAGAAGTTTACAGGGTACACAAGCGTTTTATTCGGGTAGAAGAGGCCGAAGTGACGCTCCGTCTCATCCCCTCCTTTCATGTTCTCTTTTAAAAGAGTAAAGATGAAAACCTCCATGCTTTTTCCAGGTCTCTTGGGCGTCCCTATGTTAGACAAAACACGTTTGATTAGATTATTGTTGTACATCTGGGCATTTTCCATGGTAGCAACATAAACATTTTCTCCAGTTCCATAAGACGGCCATCCACTTCCAGCAACAACAATTGGTATGTTCGTACATCCCAGGGCTTCCATGGCCGAATAGATGGTATCCACCATGGCGTCACCAAATAAAACACCACCTCCACTTCCGCAGGGCGCAAATTGTTGTCTCGTATCAGGGCATTGCTAACAGCTACTTTGTTACAATCTGCACAAGTAGCCATAATTCAATATGAATCAATATAGAATAAAACACCCGTTCACACCATATTTAAGAATTTGTTACCTGCAGAGATTGAGTTGTAGAGGATGGTCATGCAAACACAAAGAATCAGGAGAGTCCTCATGCTCAAGCCGCGCCACATTATGTCATATTTGTCATAGATATGTATAGTGGAACAAGGTTTTGTATAAATGAGGGGGATGCACCCTCGCCACAGATTAAGTCAGAGTCAAATTGAAAGTAACAGTCGGCGACCTCAGAGGTAGCCCTCAACCATGCAATTGGCAAAATCAAATGCCGTGGGCATGTGACCACGATAATGTCTGTCGGGGCAGGTGTTTTTTTATCTTACGTTATAAATAATGTAGTTGTATGTGAAAGTAATATAGTTGGGTTATTGGTGAATATGGTTGTGTCTTAAATATTATATATATTTTTAAAATTTAAAATTTTTAGAAGATATTTTATTTTTTATTCTATCAAGATGAATTGGAGCTTTTTAATATCTTTTTGTTTTGTGATTAATAGGTCATCATCATTTATTTATCTTCATGATATCAAAATCAATTATCTCAATGAAAATTTTGAGCTCATCTAATTGTTCGTAAGAGTTGTGAAATCTATATTAAGTTGTGAAGAAATTCTTTTCTAAATTAAAGAAAAGAAGTATATGATATTTTTGTCACTTAATTTTAATCCTACAACATATGCAAAGAACAATGTGAGAATTTTTTTAAATGATTAGTAGTATGTAGTAGGAGAGTGAGAAAACATTCATATTAAGATAAAGAGGTGGGAATTAAAAGTATTATTATATGTACTTTGTATTGTCTATATATTGAAAACGATCCATATCAAAGAGATACATAAAATATATTACATTCATCTCATAGATAAAGAAACAATAGATAATAAAAAGAGAAACTTATGTTTGAAAGTTTCCTTATGTTGGTTTCCACACAAAATCCTATAAGTTTCATCTTTTAAAAGTTTTAGAAATTAAAATTTTAAGTACATGTGAAAGTCATGCCTGTAATTTATCAAAATCTTGATCAATTAGTTAATGAGAGACATCTAAAAGTCTTTATCACTTTTTACAAGAGTCATATATAATTTAAACTTTATCACAATAATGACAATGTATGATAAGTGGTTTACTAACAATGTGAGAAAACAGTCATCATCCTCTGATTTAACGAATCTTAAAAACTTTAACCTTGACTCTTTTTTTTTGGCCTCAAACACCTTAATCATTACAACAATCGAATCCAGAAAAAAAACATTAGAATACATTACAACCTCGTCAAGACATTTTCTTCTTATCTTACCAAAAATAAAAACATGAAATAATTTCCAATCTGAATAAACCCAAGGATGTCCCACCTCCTCATCCTACACTTGGAGGCCTTCCTACACATTTTATTCCTCTTATTTATGCTTCAGTTCCACCTCCTATTTCATACAAACATCTAGTATCTTGTATTTCTCCACTTAGTGACTAGTGAGGTTCCTTCCATTCCTCCTTCTACAAAGGAAGAAAAGGAGTCGATGGTGGTTCTTCTCAAATTTCAAACCGAACCAAACGAAACCATAATGCTTGTGATCGATGCTGAAGACATTGTTGTAAGGCTCTCGAACTTGCTTCCCAAACCATTTACTCCCCTAAAACACCTACCCATGCTTTGATCCCATTTTACCAAACCATAACTAGCCCAAGAGAGGAGGAAAATCTTAAGAAGATCAAATTGTCTAAGCATGATACTTGTTCTTTTCGCATTAAAGATCCTATTGTGATTAATCTAGATGATGATATGGATGATAATATTCATGATGTTAACAATGTTGATGCAAATAATTCTAATGATTCCGATAATATGTATGAGGTTATTGAAATCAATCATGACTTATCTTTGAGATTTTCCAAAGCATTAACCATAGCTCCTAATGACAAACAAAGTGATACATTGTTAGAGAACGGTCCTTGTGTGGAACTAGTAGTAGCTCCATCTATGATGCTCCATATTGCTCCCCTTGCATCTTGTCCACCTTCCCTAAATGAATTTAAGAAAGATGGGGAGGTAGATGATTTGCTTGATTGACTTCATTTGTGTCATGGATCCTCTTCTTGTGTGTTTGCTTGTTTGTAACATTCTTCCCTAGTGATGTGCTATTGGATATGTCTTTGTGTTATGTTAAGTCCTCTTTGAATGAGCGTTGTTACTCCATTGGTGCAAGGTAATAGAGAGACCAAATCCATTGTAACATTCTTCTATTTGCATCTCAATTCTTCTATTTGTCATGCATTTGCTCTATGTACCTTGTTTTATCTACTTAAAAGCATATATTTAATGCTCCAGATAAATATGAAAAAATTCACTTAATTAATTAGATGAAAATAATGATTAATTTTTGAAATATTGATAATTAAAATTAAATAATGAGTTATTCTAATAAAGTGAAATATTTAAACAATTTTTAAATCTTTTTTTGATGTCATGAGATAACCCAACAATCCAATCACATCTTGCCTCCTTGCCTTAGCCTTACTTTTTGCCAATTTTTGGGGTATAGAGGGTGCCAGCTAAGGCAAAAATCCCTCAATGGACAACTGAGTAGGCTCAAACAACCCAGTTGTTGGGTAAACCTAGCTAGCAAGAGTTGAACCTTGGACTTACATGGGAAGAACCCAAAGCCTTGGCACAACCTTACCAATTGTTTGAGCTATGGGTCGAAGCCATGAAATATTTAAACGTTACCTTTATAATCTAAAAGTAAAATCAAAATAAATAAATAGAAATATTTAGATATTATAATCCAAATATAAAATAAATTTGAAATTATAGTATAAGAGATTTTATTAGATTTTAAATTATTTTATTTTATTTTAGTTTATCCTCATGAAATAAAATATTATAAAAATAAAATAGGATAATTATCTTCATAGTTATAAATTCATCTTAACTTAAATTAAATTATTATTTACACTTTAAATTTATAATTGTGTTGTATTTATGCTTTAAATTTATAATTATCACAATTGTAATGCTAGACAATCTTTTTGAGTTTTCTTAAATCAAATCATTATCCTTTTTTTATTTAGATTTTATATTTCATATCAATTATTATTCAAAATAATATGCTTTTATCTTTTAAATTGTATTTATAATTATCTTTTATGCTTTAAAATGTATGTTTATCTCAAATTTATCCTATAGATATTTATTCATAGGAAGGTGCATTTTTCCTTGCAATCAAATTAGTAATGAAGACATAATGACCACTCAATATTTCATTCAATGCAACAATTACTAGATCACTAGTTGAGACTATAGACATATAAAAATTGTCCTCTTCAATCGATTTTAATTTTTCCATTAATCAAGTGAATCCATTATTATATATAATGTTTTCCCTTTTTCATTATATATAAATATCCAATATTCTAATAGTATATCCATTTATCCATTATCCCATTTAATCCATTAAATAAATATATATTCTATTATTTTATCCATTTATTTAATAATATATTCTATGCATATAATTCCTAATCTTTCTTGCATTACCCAATCCATCCTCTATTTATCATTTTTCATATCCATCTATTGCACTCACCTAATGCATGTGGGGCCAACATCTCCAATCCAATATTTTATCCCACATTCATCCTAATATTGGATTCACCATTGAAGACATCTATAAATACCTTTTTCCTTCTAATTTCTAAGCCTTGCAAGTCAATCTATCATTTGTACATACTCACATTTTCGACTACAGAGACTTTTTAACCATAGTAGACTAAATTATCCCTTAATTTTTAACTCTTGAAAATAATCATTAATACTTTTATTTGCTTCTATATTTGAAAGAAATTCATTTGTGTTTGTAATCTCATACAAACCTTTCAAAATTGTTCACAAGTAATAATAATGATATCTTGTATATAAAGATGAATAATTTTTACATAACCTTTCCTTCTCTTTTCTCCCAATCTTGAATAACTTTTGTAATCTAGTGGGTTTGGCCTGTGCATCTTGAACTGGAACTGGACAAATTTAGATGATGGAAGCTATCCAACTTATTTGATTCCGTTACATAAAAATCCATAAGCTTTATTATTTGAAAATATGGAATAATAGAAAACATATTAAAAACTAAATAAAAATTACAAATGAATTGGTTACAGATATTACTTCCACAACAGATCAATGGTAGAGTCTAGCAACTTCCTTTTCTACACTTTTGGGGGCTCCGCTTTCAGATTGTGAGCAGACTGGATGGCCAAACACTAGATCACAATCCTTATTACAGGCTAAAATTTAAAGTAGAAAATATGCAGCACTTACAGCTTGTCAAACTCATCATAGGGTATCTTTTCTAGGGAGACACAATATTATATAATATATATAATATAATACAATATTATATAATATATAATTTAATTTAATATTATATTATATAATATAATATTATATTATATTATATATAATATAATACATATTATATAATACGTAACATATAATATATATTTTAAATTAAAATTACAAATAAAAATCGGATATCTGATTTGCATAGATAATTACTAGGCCAAGGTGTACTGACACCCAGGCCAAGCAAAAAGTCAACATGGATTTTCGCGTTTTTAGGCCAGTGAGGAAGGCTATTTTTTTCACATTGCCACTTTTTGGCCCCCCTTGATCCTACACTAACCCATAACCAGATTGGCAAGGTTGTTTGGCGGGTGTTGCCATCAATGACAAAGAGGGAGATTGTTACACATATGCCTTTATCTTGTCATTGATGCCAACCCCTTTGACTTGGAAGTAGATCGGAAGCAATATATTGGATTTGGAAGTGGTGTTTTGGCTCTAAGTGTTTGTGGATTGATTCGAATGTGTTTTTGTGTTTAGATAAATTATCAATTATGTTTATCAAAAGACTATTTCATGTATTGGTTAATGATCTAATTGTTTCTTTTTTATCCAGAGCGTTTTGGTTGGTTTTCTTTTTGGTTGGGTTTAAGGACAATGCATTTCTCATATGGGTCCAATTGCATATTTTGGGTCAAGAGCATAGATACACATTACAATATTTTTGTGGCCAACTTTGTGAACATAATTGTTCTATTTTGGTGTGTGTGTGTGTGTAGATGTTGGATAATGATATGTGATTTTTGGGAAAGTGTGAAATATTGTAGTGTTTTTTTGTGTGTGATTTAATGTAAGGATGACGATGTGAGTTATTTAGAGATATTAGTTTGTATAAGATCATAGTTTGGAAGGTCTAGCAGTCTAGATATTTTAGTAAGTGAATAATTGTGCCTGAATAGTTACTATAATCATCATATTGAGATGCTTCATTCTATACAGTTCTTTTCCTTAAAGATATAATTTTGTATCTTACCTTGAGTGCAATTAGATTCAAGTTTGCAAGACCCTTTTTGTATCTTTGACCATGAGTAGTTAGCCTTGGCATGCAATTCCAGAGTAGTGAGCTCCCTTTTGTAAACATTTTTATATAGTGGATTGTTTTTGAGTTAACATTCATCATGCTTTTTCCTAGTTCGGGTTTTTCATGTATAAAATTTTGGTGTTCTTGTGTGGATGATCTATGATGTTCATTTTCAAGATATTTGATGTGTGAATCTAAAATTAAATGGTTAATATAAGTGTGCAATCCAGAATTTTAATCTATGCTTATTCAGCCCCCCTCTCAGCATTTGGTGTGTGTTCAATTTTTCATTCAAAGAAACAGTTACTAGATCACTAGTTGAGACTTGTTCAACATAAGAAGCTAATTTATCCCTTAATTATTAACTATAAACAAACAACCAATAATATTTTCATTTGCTTCCATTTTAATTGAAAACAATATGAACTTAAAATAAAAAATCTATTTGTGTTTGTAAAATCTCACACAAACATTTAAAATTTGTTCACATATCAATTAAGGTAGTGATATAAATCATATATGAGGATGAAAGAATCTCTTACAGCCATGTATAAGAGAATCTTAGCTTTGCATTCTCTTTTCTCCCAATCTTGACTAGCAACTTGTGATGTAGTGGCTTTAGCCTCAACACCATTTGCAATGCTCCAAACATTATACCCTTTCATTAGAGTGTGCATCTCGAACATCAAATTTACAAAATTGAAACCATCTAATTTAATTTCGTTAGATACAAATCCATAAGGAATTTAAAAATATAATAATAAAAAACATATTTATTAAAATAAAATTACAAATGAACTAGCTCACAATTCATCAACTCATCAACTCAATCAAAAAGTGTTACATGGCAACAAATTTCCTGCCAAGGAATGGAAGAACAATCATGATAATTTGATTGTGTCACTTTTCCATCTAAGAATTGCATTTTTTTTCCAACAACACACAAATAATCAGAGTGGGAGGAGAAATAAGGCACTTGGCACAAAATGCATGTTGGTCCATTTCTGCTAATATATGAGCCCACCTAATAAAGACTTAGTCCACTATCATTTTTACTAAATATGAATATCAATAATGTACTTTCTAAAGACGCTAAGGAATGTATCTCAAAATGTGGGTTTTTGTTGTACATTGTATCCATTTTTCTTAAGACAAGAACACATGAAACTCTCAACTTTTCCTTGGTATTTTTGCAACACAGCCTCTCTTTCCCCACCCTTACCTTGCAAGGAAAACTACCAAAGACTAAATTTTCTATGATACTAATTCCAAGATAAATCTAGCATTGTCTACTAAAAATAAAGGAACCATGTTAAACCATTTATCTTCAAAATTATGGCATGCATTTTATCTTTAGGTATTGAAATTTTGGCTCATGAAAATAATGTGGAAAATATAATCCTGTAATTATTACCACATATTGAACAATTTGAATACCTTACATCCTTACAGACCATGGAACCATCCATTATTAGTCAAGTAATTAAAGTAGTTTTGATCCCCAACTTTGCTCTATGAAGCCCTGCAGCTGCCCATAATAGTTCATCCTGCAAGAAACATAGTGTATAAAGAAAACACATAGTTATTTAAGCATAACATTGACAAGAATTTGCATTTTTATTTAAGGAAAATAGCATAGATGAGAACTTATGTTGTATCCACTAATTGATCCATAAAAAATTTGAGACATTAGTATTGCTATTGTCATACTTTCCCCTATATTTGTCAGTAAAGTCAAAGAGCTACAAGATAGTCACAAAAATTGAACAAAATATTAGATTGCAACATAAAAAATGATAATCTTCTAATGCATGTCTTTTCATACATTTTTCAAAATGATACAACCTTTTATTCATCCATTCTATTTTGTTTGTCAGGATTGATTCATATTCTTCTATCATTTCATCTCATCATTCATTTGAATTTTTTGATTCTGCAAACAATTAAGACTCAATAATCATTACAGTCGAGAGCATTCAGTCTACATATTTTCCTATGTTCTGATTAATAAAAAGTGGGTTAGGCATGTACCATTACATATCTACAAAAAAGTGTCACCTAGGGCACATGAGAAGTGCACACCTAGCTAAGACAAAACCCTGAAAACAAAAAACAATAGATAACCACTAAGCGCTAAAAACGATCATATATAGAACCAACAACAAAAACTACACCAAAATCATCCAACTGCCAAAGACACAAAGAGATGGACTACTGGGCAGATGCATTGCCTTCTTTCCAATCCTTAAATAAACTAAGGACTTTATCAAAGAAAGAATTTTATTTATTAGAGTCCTTTGCAGAGTTTGGAGTACCAAAATCTGGAGAGTCTTTGACCATGGAAGTAGAGGGATCCATTGAAGAAAAAGGGGACATAACATTTCTCTTCTATTTGGCTTTCTTACTATCATCCTCCTCCTATATAGCTTTCAAAGAAGACAATTTTTTTAGAACCATCTCCTTGCTTTGATTATACCTCTTTTCAATTTTTCCTTTAAGGATGTCCTAGTTTTCCTTCAATTCCAAAACCATCATGTCTTCATTTTTCCACGACACCTTCTCTAAAAGATCTTTTATCTTCCCCTCCACTTTCTCCCAATTTTCCAATTTCCCAGTCATATTGCTTGTTGCTTCCCAGATGCATTCATCCTTTAATTCCATGACTTGTTTGTCCACTCTTGTCCCTACCTCTATCATAGCCTCAAGTATGTTAATCTTCCTAATAGCCATGTCAAACTGTGAAAGGAGTTGTTTGATCATGAATTCCTATTGCTCCACATTTTCCTCCAGCTTTGAGATACTAGACTCCAAATTAAGGGGGGTCTTCTTAGGGTTAGGAGTCTCTTGATTAGGGAGGAACGGTGCAACCTCCTCAAAAGATATATTTTCTTATGTTCCATGGACAAAGTGAAGTCATTTGTTTCTTTCCCTGCTTAGTCTTAACAAAGATACACAATTAATTAGATAAAAAGTATGATAATTACCCATTTCACATTCAACAATAGGAGTTTCATCAATTTTCACTAACATAAATCATTATAACTATGTTTATTAAATTATCTTAAATCCAAGTAAATTATCCTTATTATTTTGATGTTTCCCCTCATCAATATTTCATTAGTATTATAATCCCAAATCAATATTAGGACAAATATTTAATCATTAAAATACGTTTAAAATAGATAATTAGAAATGGTATATGACAACTATGCAGAGATGCACTATGATTTTCTCTAAATTACTCAGATGGTCTTTGTAATGATTCATTTTTCATTTTGTAATTAGCTAACTAATATGTATTAGGAACCTACTAATATGATAGGATGCCAAATGATATCTTATCTTCAGTAAGTCATTAGGATTTTCCTAGAATTAGTAGTATGGTATAGCACATATCAAATTCAATCTATGCATATAACAATGTCTGTAATGAAGATAGGGTTTGTAAAAAAATTATATAGGGTTGATCGTTGTTTCCCCATCATAAATTTCCTATTATTTATGTAAATCTTTCTAAATCATTTAATATCAATATATTATAGGCCTTTGGCCTGTTGCTCCCCACCACCTCCCCCCTCCCCTAAAAAAAATAAATAAAAAATCTTATATTAGAATGACCCAACACAATTTTGTTATAGAAAAACATGAACTAATGATAAGTGCCAGAAACATGAAAAATATTAATATATAAACTTGACCTAAATAATCCAAAGCTCAATTTAATGACTTGTGTGATAGACTTCAATCCCTCATAATCTTGATCATTTGATGCATTCAAAATAATGATTGCTATTATTATTTTTTATATTTGTGTTGCCATATAAGGTATAGTCACCATGTAACCATGATGTCAAGCATGCTGAGAGGACAACCAAATGAATCATTAGGTAGCTTTCACAAAATTGCTAGCCCTCATGTAGTGCTTTAATGCAAGCCCATTTTCCCCCCTTTTTTGTTCCTTTACACGTTTTTTCATCCTCCACCATGATTTCTTGACTTCATCGCCATCAGGTTTACAAATGATCAAGTGGGTATCTCTAAAATTACCACCATAATCTCACACATCTTCTTAGTTTTCTGACCATATAATTTTTTCTAGTTTTGGACAACATTAGCATAGTAAACTTTAATTTTCTTTATCAGTGCCTTGACAGTCCTCACAGACATATGTCTACCATTTTTTTAATAAATTTTGATATACTTGACCAAATTCAAAATAAATTATATATTATTGTTCTACACTAGATTATATACACTTTTTGAAAAAAATTGCATTTTTTATTATTTTGACGCAAGTTATGTCTAGCGCACAAACAGGTACCAAATTTTCAAGATGCGGTCACTTCCAAAAATTATAAAAAATAAAATACTGAACAAAAAATTACAAAAAAAATACACAACTTCTAGATCTCACTCTTACCTATCATCCTACCAAAGGGTTTTGCAAAATACTAAATCTAACTATATATTTTATGCAGCGCACGAAAATAGCTATGTTATATTTTTCTAAAAAAATCAGGAACAGTTTTTCATGCATGAAAGGTTTGACCCTCTTAATCTTATCCAATTTATAAAAAAATTAGTATTTTAGAAACTAGATTCAGAGTACTACAATTCTTATTCTTTTTTCAACTCCTTGTTTTGAGTGCATGACCTTCAAATAGCTCTTTGAAGTTCAGGTTTACCTATTTTCAAAAGAAAGAAAAAAAGTGGCCACTTATACCCCCTTTTTGTTCACCATCTTGGTGCACTTACCTGGGGGGTAGGGTGCAACTGATATAGACGGTTCGTAAGGACAAGGACAAAATTCCTCAAACGAGTAAGGTTTCCTCTTATTAGTCCC